>NC_053489.1:389205348-389505348 GCF_905171775.1 Rana temporaria
TTCCAGGTCCCCAGACTCCAGAACCAAAGGATTCCCTCCGAACTGGGCCTGAAACGCATGGCGCAATTGTAGGTATCTAAAAAAATGGGTATTAGGTAGGTCATATCGCGTTTTCAAGTCATCAAACGTCCTCAAGGTACCATTCACTTTAACGTGGCTTAAGGTCTTAATCCCATAGGCCGTCCATACCTCCGGGTAGTCCAGAAAGTGGACCAAGTTGGGGTTTCTCCATAGGGGCGCGTGGGGGGAGAAGGTAGCACGATCAGTGGGTCTTAATGCTTGCGCCACGACCCATGCTCTGATCACTGACCTCATGGAAGGTGTTAAGGGGTACGGGGCCCTCGGGCCCCTGTGGACTAACCGGGAGAGTGCCCCCTAGGAGCCCACGCAGTCAGCTTCCAGCGACACCGCAGCATCGTCCGGAGCAGAAGTCAGCCAACGGTGTGCTACCGTCAACTGGCCGGCCAAGAAATATTTAGAAAAATTGGGCACCGCCAGGCCCCCCTCCCCCCATGGCTGTTGAAGGATGGTCAACTTAAGGTGGGGTGAACTACCCTGCCAAAGGAAGGAGGATATCATACCATCTATGGCCTTAAAAACCGACTTTGGTATCCACACCGGGGCGTTCCTGAGCGTATAGAGCAGGAGAGGAAGGATCTTCATTTTAAGAAGATTAACCCTACCTATGAGGGACAGGGGGAGATTTTTCCAGGAGTTCAATTTTTTGGAGACGACATTCAGTAATGGGGACACATTAAGATCAATAAAGTTCGTCACGGAGTTAGTAATCTGCAACCCCAAGTACCTAATTTGGGTCACCCACTGTAGGGGGTTTGAGGGGTCGGCCCCTCCAGGGGACACATGGGAACGGAGTGGGAAGATTTTGTATTTGGTCCAGTTAACTTTGAGACCGGATACCTCAGTAAATTTGCCCATCAGTGACAGTGCGGCATGTAAGGAAGGACCAGTATCCCCAAGAAATAGAACCAGGTCGTCCGCATAAAGAGTCACCGACTCAGTCAAAGTGCCCACCCTGATACCCTGGATTAGGGGCGAAGATCTCAACGCAATCGCCAGGGGTTCCATCACCAGGGCAAACAGGCCCGGTGACAGGGGACAACCCTGCCTGGTGCCCCTGGATACTGGAAAGGCGTCCGACACTTCGCCATTCAGACGAATTGCCGCCACTGGTCTATCATACAGCAATGATATCCATTTGAGAAATACAGGCCCGAAGCCCATACGCTCCAGCACCTGCGTCATATAGCCCCAATCAATGGAGTCGAACGCCTTTTCCAGATCGAAAAACACCAGGGCCCCCCCGTGAGATATTTCTCCGTCAATTTGCGTGTGCGTGTATACCCTGCGAATATTAATGTCAGTAGCCTTTTTGGGCATGAACCCCGTCTGGTCAGGCGATATCAAATGGTCTAAGCAGGACATCAACCTATTGGCCACCATCTTGGTCAATATCTTGAGGTCCATGTTCAGCAACGCAATGGGCCTATAGGACGAACAGTAAAGGGGGTCCTTCTCAGGCTTGGGGAGCAGGACCACATGAGCCTCGTACCAAGAGGGGGGCATACTCCCTACCTCCAAACACTCCCCATACAGGTTCAGTAGTCTGTGGGACACCACCTCTGAATAGGTCTTATACCACTCCGCCGGGATACCGTCAGGGCCCGGCGCCTTGCCATTCGGGAAGGAGGCAATAGCCACAGCCAGCTCTTTTGGAGTGAAAGGAGCCTCCAAAAGTTCGACCGCCTCCCCAGGCAACACCGGGATCTGAATGGAATCCAGCAGGTCCGTCAGAACCTGGTTGTCATATTGTGGGATAGCCGCATAGAGGTCAGAGTAGTAGGACACAAACGCTTGTAGAATACCTTCCCTGTCCCGTGCCAGAGTGCCCCCAGTCGTGTAAATACATGGAACGGACACATGTGATCTGACATCTGCTGCCAAGTAGGCAAGCAGTTTCCCATTCTTGTCTCCTCTTTCAAACAAATCCTCTGCCCTACGCCTAAACGTGCATTGTGTAAGGGATTGCAGGTGGACCAAGAAAGCTCTTCTAGCCATCTGCAACTCCACAAGTGTGGAGGTAGAGGGCGTCTCAGCATGGGCTTTCGCACACCGAATCTCATGCGCCTGGAGCGCTTCCGACTCGGAGTTCTTTTCAGTCCTGGCAGCCTTAATAGCTGCAATATACACTCCCCGGGTGGACGCCTTGAACGCATCCCACACCATGTGTCCACCCGCAGAGCCTTCATTCGCCTCCCAGTACTCCGTTACATGACCAGAGACCAGTGACTCAACTGATGGTTCATCTACCCATCCCGGGTGCAGCCTCCAGAGTCTCCGACCACCCCCCCCCGGGACGACTCAGTGTCACCTGCAAGGGAGTGTGATCCGAGAGTCCCCCGGCCAGGTAATCAACATCCGTCACCTGCGGCAGGAGGGCCGGATTCGCGAAGGCAAGGTCTATACGGGAGGAGGAGGAGCCGACGTGGGAAAGATAGGAGTAACCTCTCTCACCAGGATGTTTCCACCGCCACAACTCCTCCACAGCCGCTACATCCGCCCAGTGTCTGAGGTCCAGATTTCGCGCCCAATTGGGGTTAGAAGCATCCAACCCGTAGTCCAATACATTGTTAAAATCCCCAGCCACCAACAACTTTAATGGGCCAAAAGTGGCAATTTTCTCTAAAATCAGGTATAATACCTCTTTGTTGAAGGGGGGAGGGACGTACACATTAGCTATGGCCAGCAGCTGAGAGTCAACAGTGAGAACCACAATAGCATATCGCCCGTGGGGGTCTGTCACAACATGTTCTATATTACATTGCAGTTTCTTGTGCAGCAGGATGACCACACCCCTTGCATACGAGGAATAAGTGGAGTGTACCGCTCTCTGTATCCAGTTCCTATTCAGGGAAAGAGTTTTACTACCCACCAGGTGGGTCTCTTGTAGGAGAACAATATGTGGGTTCAGGGATTTAAGATACTGTAGAACTAAAGATCTTTTGTATTTAGAGTTTAGACCGCGGACATTCCACGACACTAGCTTAATATCATTCATTAGGTGGGGGGAGGTAACATGCTAATGAAAGGTAGATCAAGCATACGAGGAGGGAGGAAGCTGGACACAGAGAGCCATTGAATAACATAGCACAGCAGTTTAGCAGAGTGTGACACCTAGAGCATTGCACATAGCACAGTGTAGCACATTTGGAGCGAGGCCCCAGGGCCAATAGGGGGTGGAGGCACAGAGTCAAAGCCTCATATAGAAAGACAGGGGAAAGGCAAAAAATGCCTGGGAAAAAAAGGAAAAAAATTAACAACAAAAAGTTAAAGCAAAAAAACATCGTTAGAATCCCAACGCCCTGTTTGCTCCAGGCGAACCAAACTAAAAAACGGTACTACCGCCGGAGAAACTTTATACCCAAAAACTTAGAAATCAGGTGTGGAACGTCTCAACAGTTCATCCACTCTAAGAGAAAAAATAAAGAGGAAAAAGAAGTTCCGAGGGGTTCCAGGGAAACACCAAGAGATTCCAAACCGTGCTAAACAGTACCTGTTGCTCCTGTCAGGAACGGATGCTTGACCACGCAGAATAGTCCATCTATCATTGATCTACTAAGTTCAGCAGCCAAGAGCAACCGGAGTGCAGTAAGGAGGTACTGCAACAAGGAACCACTGCTCCCAGCAAGGATATCGTGATGAGGTGAGTAACTGTTCCTCCCTAGGCCGACTGCTCCGCCACCCAGCCTCCACAGGCCTGTAGGCCATCGAATCCAGCCAATCCACCGCCTCCGCCGGAGAGTCAAAAAATTTTGCAGAGCCCCTATGGATCACCTTTAGGCGACTAGGATAGAGCATGCTGTACACCAGGCCTTTTTCCCGCAGGCGACGACGGACATCCGTAAAGGAGCGCCTCCTCTTCTGCAGCTCCTGGGAGAAGTCGGGATACAAATGGATCGCCGCATTTTCATGCTTCAGCTCCGGGTGTTTTCGGGCCTCTGCCAGGATCATGTCCCGGTCCCTGAAATTCAGGAGGCGGACCAGGAAAGCACGCGGCCATGCACCCACAGGCCTCTTGCCGGTGGGGACCCTGTGAGCGCGCTCCACTACGTAGACAGGGGACAGATTCCGCAGGCCCAGGAGTTCTTTAAAGAATGTCTCCGCAAACTCCACCGGGTTGGCTCCTTCTGCGCCCTCTGGGAGCCCAACCACCCTGACATTGTTGCGGCGGAGGCGATTTTCGGCGTCCTCGGAACGGGCCAATAGGACCCTGACCTGCTGTTGCAGCTCCCCAACCGAGTGAGCGGTGGAGGCCACCGTGTCCTCTTCCACGGATATGCGGTGTTCTGCCTCTGACAGGCGGCTTCTAAACTTGTCCATGTCCTGCCTTATCAGCCCACACTCTATGGCCAGGGTGTCAATCTTACCCTCCACGGAAGACTTGCTGTCCGCAATGGCCGCCAGGATCGCGGCGGTGGACCGACCTCCCAGCATCCCCGTCGGGTCCTTCTCTTCCATCTGCGGTCCCTCCAGGTCCAGCGACTCGAGGTCCGCCATCCAGGAGTCCGTTTGCGCTGCCACCGAGGCCGGGAAGGATGGTGAAGGCGGCAAGATGGCCGCCGCGCGCGTGTTTGGCGGTGGGCGCCGGGCAGAAGAACTCACCGCCTTCTTGGCCGAGCCGCGCTTTCCAGTCATCGGGAGGACCGGGGCTGTCCCCCGGACAGGAGGAAGAAGCTTGCTGAGCAGGATGGCACCCTAAGGTAAGGATGGAGACGGATTCAGAGCACGGATGGCAGGAGCACAGGCAAAGCACGTCCGTCTCGCTCTACTTCCCGGCCACGCCCCTCTTGTTTACTCTTTTTAAATCAAATTGCAACAGAAAACTACCCTGAAGTGACCCTGATGAAAAGTTTACAAACCCTGGTGATTGTGACCAAATAACATGCACACAAGTTGACACAAAGGGGTTGGAATGGCTATTATAGGTAATCATCCTCCCCTGTGATATGTTTGCTTGTAATTAGTGTGTGTGTATAAAAGGTCAATGTGTTTCTGGGCTCCTGACAGACCCTTCCATCTTTCATCCAGTGCTGCACTGAGGTTTCTTTATTCTGAGTCGTGGGGAAAGCAAAATAATTGTCAATGGATTTGCGGGGGAAAAGGTAGTTGAACTGTATAAAACAGAAAATGGATATAAAAAGATATTCAAGGAATTGAGAATGCCAATGCCAATCAGCAGAGTTCAAACTCTAATCAAGAAGTGGAAAATGAGGGGTTCTGTTGGAAACCAAACCACGGTCAGGAAGACCAACTAAAATTTTAGCCTGGAAAATTGTTCAAAGAAAAACCCACTAATAATTTAAAGTGAAATACAGGACTCTCTGAAAACATGTGGTGTGACTGTTTCAAGATGCACAATAAGGAGGCACTTGAAGAAAGATGGGCTGCATGGTTGAGTCGCCAGAAGAAAGCTATTACTACGCAAATGCCACAAAGTATCCCGCTTACAATATGCCAAACGGCACAGAGACAAGCCTCAAACCTTCTGGCACAAATTCATTTGAAGTGATGAGACCAAAATTTAGCTTTTTGGTCACAACTATAAGCTCTACATTTGGAGAAGAGTCGACAAGTCCTATGATGAAAGGTACGGAGGTGAATCGCTGATGTTTTTGGGATGTGTGAGCTACAAAGGCATAGGTAATTTGGTCAAAATTGTTGGCAAGGTAAATGCAGTATGTTCTCAAAAAATACCTGAGGAACCTTTGCACATATCAGCCAGGGAGCTGCGCATGGGACATACTTGGGCATTCCAACATGACAATGATCCAAGTGAACCTGTCATGTGGAAAGGAAAAGGTACCCCTAGTGGCTTTGAGTTGCAGCAAAAAATGAGAATAAATTAGATGGAAAATATAAAAAGTATATAATTCGATGAAAAAAACATACATAATAGAAAAACCATCTGATAAAAATCAGTACATGGGCTCCAAAATATCAGTTAAACATATAGGTAAAGCCAAACTGAGTTCATACGACAATAAAGTAATTGACTTAAGCGCAAGACTCCAACGTGTTTCGACCCTTGTAGTGGTGTGGGTCTTTAGGGGGAGAAAAGTTTGCATGAACAAATTCTATAAAGAAATCTGTACACGTAAATGAAACCTGTTGAGAAACAAACAACAAAAAAAGCATACATGTATAGTTCTATTATAAATACAGTCATTAGTGACATTAATCCAAATACCGTATTTGCCAGCGTATAAGACGACCTTTTGGATGCAAAAAAATGCATCCAAAGTCGGGGGTCGTCTTATACGCCGGATCTGTCTCCGTCAGGCTACAGACATCCATGTTTCAGGCTGCGGGCATCCATGATTTAAAAGTCGCGCCTCCTCCTCAGACTGTTCCGTGATAGACGGAACACTCATTTTCCCAGCAGGGCCTCTGTTCAGTGTTCCGCCTATCACGGAGGCCTTCTCATCCTCGGACAAGAGGACATCCGTGATAGGCGGAACACTGAACAAAGGCCCCGCTGGGAAAGTTAGTGTTCCGCCTATCAGGGAACAGTCTGAGGAGGAAAAAAAAAATAAGGTAGGGAGATCGTCTTGGCCGGCACAGTGGGGGCATGGGATGGCACAGTGGGGGCATGGGATGGCACAGTGGGGGCATGGGATGGCACGGCACAGTGGGGCATGGAATGGCACGGCACAGTGGGGCATGGAATGGCACGGCACAGTGAGGCATGTAATGTAATGTAATGGCACAGTAAGATTTGAAAAATGCCTGTTTGTCAGCGGTTGTTCCTGTCAGCGGTTATTCTGGCTACCCCTCAGCTTCCAGACAGACTAGTAGGAAGGGGGTAGTCTTATACGGCGAGTATATCCCAAAACCAAAATTTTTCCTGGAAAAATAGGGGGTCGTCTTATACGCAGGCAAATACGGTACATATGATTACCAAGATAAATGTCAAGAGCTGGGACCGGTGGCCAGCCGTGGAACCCCATCGCCAGGAGCAGGCCCTCAAAGGGACACCATGGAAAAAGGAAGGAGGTCAGATTAAACATAGACCAGGATTTTTCTATATGTGCCCGGTGGGATGGTCGTATTTATCTGCACTTCATCTTTTCCATGTTCAATACATATGTGATACTGTATTAATTAAACAAATATATCTATATACTCAATTTATACGCAACATAAATAAAAAAAAAATCCAAATTCATATGGTAACACCTTGAGCTACAATTTAGTAAACTTCATAAATTCATTAAAGTGTCCAGTGCATAAAAAAAGCCTCCATGCTGGGAAGCCAGGCATTATTCTGGGTAGAATCATTTAGTATGTGTCGCCTAATAAGAAAAATGCCTTAAAACACTTGAACCATTTAAATACCAGGCACTGTCCACCCTTCCTGCCCAGGCCAATTTTCATCTTTCAGCGCTGTCACTTTTTAAATGACAATTATACGGTCATACTACACTGTACCCAAACAATTTTTATCATTTTATTACCACAAATAGCTTTCTTTTGTATTTGATCACCTCCCACATTTGCACTCATAAGCATTACTGATGGCACTAGCAGGAAATCCTGATGGGCACTGATTGACATGTCTGGGCACTAACTGGCATCCTTGGTGGTCCAGGGTGGCATACCTGGTGGCCATGTATGATGGGCATCCCTGGTAGTCACAGGTGGGGGGAGGCTGCGCTGATAATCGGAGCAGCCCATCAGCTCTCATACCTGGCCACCAGGTATGCCACACTGGACCACCAGGGATCCTTCCTGGGACCAACCGTGGACGCGGCTCTGTGACTGGCCATATGTATGACGTCACACCAGCACACACGCGCAGGAGCCGTCGTTCAGGGCACTTTCAAGTGAAGGAACGGCACAGAGGGCTATTTCTTCACAGCGCATACACTGATGATGTCGGAGCAAGCATAAATGGTAAATATCTCCTAAACTGTGCAGGTTTAGGAGATATTTACAGTACCTACAGGTAAGCCTTATTCTAGGCTTGCCTGTAGGTACAAGTGGTGTAACTAGGCTTACAACCACTTTTAAAGCTGAACTTCGGGGCACAAAAACTGTAAATAATGCATATTTCTCAGTCACAAGAGAGCAAAAGCATCTGGCATCATTTATATAACAGTTATTGCCTAGCAACCATAGCACTGATATCACTGTGTTGCAGTGCCTCAGGAAGTTCCTGTAGAAAGACAACATTTTATGTTCAAGGGTGAAGAATTTTATCATAGATCAAAATTGTGGTACAGCCCCACCGGATCTACTTATAGTTGTTTCAAATTTGCCAATTTGAGATTAAATATACATGGTCATGAATATACTTATAAAAAGGGCATTTTTTACCAATATTGAAGACCTTACAGGAGTACTTCATAAAGGTACACTATGTCAGGAGTCTGGCAATTTGCCTGATGTTTGGGTTTCCATTGTTGGTCATTGGGGACAATGTCATCATAATCACTTTAAAATCTGTGGATAATATTTACATTTGCCACATGGGAACATACCCCACTATAAACCACACAGATATGCCCACACTAGTAAAATAGCTTGTTACTAGATGATCTTTGATGCATTGAAATCTTCTAAATGTAATCTCACACAATACTTACAAACCACATCATCAGCCACTAACAAATTTCCAAGGATTTCTCGTATTTGTGATTCTAATAATGATCAATGAAATGACCATACACTACTTTTTAGATATTCCGCATAGTTTTGTACCTATTACTGGACTTGCATTCCTTAACTTGTTGGACCTAAACATTTATCAACATCTCAATAGCTAACACTTGTAATCTATTTTTTTTTCTTCCTATTTTAGTTAAAAAATTAAACCATTATTTCATCTTCAGTCAAAATTGTGTATTTCTTTTTAGGTGTGACTAGAGTGGGAAAGGATTAGAAGCTGGAGGAGATTTTCCTTTCTGCCCTGGTGACAACTTTTTGGCTTCTATTCTGTGTTAACTGCCAATGCCGTTTCTTAAATGTCCAACGTGCAATAAATAGCTTTGCATACGCTGTATAGTTTAGTATATGTGCTTAATGTGCAGCTTTTTTTTCTGCTTCACAGCATCACATTTTATACTCTGAGCCACTCGACTGCATTACACTTTGCCGGGTCAAGAACTGCAGAGTGGCAGTGAGCATCATGTGCCAGAATACTTTTGTGTCCCATCATTTGGAACTTTTGAGAAGGCATTGGAAATCAAATACATACTCCCAGACCTATTAGAACAAGTGGTGTGAAGGAAAGATGTCCTTTAGGTCTCTCCCTTTTTTGTGTCCTAGGGACAGAAATAAGGCGAATAGGGTGCCTGTTGGGCACCTGTTATGACAGCAGGACTGAAAATTAAAAGCAGGGAGGGTGAGCGAAGCAACTTTGCACCCTAGAGCTCCTCAAAAGCCCCCATGTCATTCCTTCTACTAGACACAGATGCTGGGGCTTTTTTTTTTATCCTCTTGCTGAAAGCCTCCGCAAAGTCATCATTCCTGACCACTTACCCTGGAGTATTCTTAAAAAAATAAATTACTGGTTAGTTTTTCCTCCCACTGGCCAATAAAATTAAGGTATTTCCCTCCCAATAACCAGTAATGTAAAAAGCACTGTTCCACACATGACCACAGCATTGTGTAGATTATGTTGTTTGTAGCATACGTTTGACTACAGCTTTGTATTCGCTTTGTTGAATTTTCTACAGTTTGTACGTCATGTTCTTCATTCTGACTACTGCCCTCCTGTAAGCTGTGCTGTGCATTACATACGCTTGTGTTTATTGGCAAGTAGTTCACAACGGTTTTAGTGAAGCTCTTCTTTAAGGTAGGATAAGATCATGTTCACCTTCTGGCTGTTATGTGTATAGAAAACAACATGTTTTGGGGTTTCGTTTTTATAATGTGATCCTTGTGACAATCTTACTACTTGCACGGTATGACAATCTTACTACTTGCACGGTATGACAATCTTACTACTTGCACGGTAGTTAAGGTATATACAATATAAACCCAAAAATATATATTGCAGCTTACTAGTCTTTAGATAAAATGCATTTGTTTTTCTTTTTTTAGCTCAAGTACATTTTCTGCAAGCACAGAAAAATATATGTTGATCTTGTCAAATCTGTGTCTTGTGATCTGTACTGAAATCTCTAACAAGGTTATAAGCTTTATTGTCTGACCTACAAAAAAAAAGTCCCTCCTATGTAATGAAGATGGGGGGGGGGGGGGGGGGTAGGTGTTTTTACTCCAAATTAGTTACTCTTCTTTCTGTATTTGTCAAAAAAGACTGCATACAATGTATCTACTGAAACCAACCTCCCTTGAGACGTTTCACTACTACTGGCTTGCTCACAAGGATTGGGGCAGTACATGGACTTTCCCTATCCTGTGAGCAAGCCAGAAGCGATGAAACTCATTAAGGTTGGTTGCGAGTGGAGACATTATTGTATGCAGTCTCTTTTGACAATAACAGTAAGAAGAGCCAAGTTTTGAAGTGTGGCTTACATTTTTAATCTTTTTGACAGTGTGAAGACCAGCACCCAGCTTGTCCTTGTGTGATGAAATGAGCAAGTCTGGAGCAGAACCATGGGTTTGGGAATATTGGCAAAATAAAAAAGTGATTATAAAGGGGAAAAATATGCAGCTACCTCATCTAAACCTTTAAGCTGCAATACAATAATTTTTAGGGGTTTTTAGATACATGTTTCCCCCCAAATATCCTTGCTATGTTCCTGTTGTACCATGTACCTGTATGAAAGAGTATCCTGTTCTTTTTGTATTGCTTTCTTTGTGTGAAATACTTGGTGTTTTAGCCAGTTTCACCCTGTTTTATTATTTCAAACTGATCATGCTAGGCACGAGAGCACATCTATCCCAGCGTGGTTCGTTTTCTGGCTGTACTGGGAGAACAGCCTGCCTGTGCTCTAGTGGTCAGACATCTGCTGACATACCCCCCCTCCACAGCCATTCACAGGGAAGATCAGTGTTCTGCTGTTTCTCCGCCCCTAGCTCTTTAAGAATCTTATGCAGCTAAGAACAAAGGTTATGTAATCACCTATAAAAAAAAAAAAGAAGAAGAAAAAAGGTAAATGTTTTGCCTTTCATTTGTTTTAAACTGAATGGGTTTTTGTATTTGTTCACATTTACTTTTACTTTTACTGAGTATTTTTCAGTCACGTGGACTTTGGCACACTGTATGTGTGCAGTGTATATTGTGCTTTCTCTGTACAAAGGGACCAGGCACTAATTCATTTATTATTGCCTCCATCCCTTCCCCTCTGTCTTTCAGTGTTTTTTTTGTCATCTTATGGTAGTTCTAACAATACCATGGAATGCATATAATGTTGCTGCCTCTCTTGCATATTATGCGGAGGCTCCAATCCACCTTCAATATCGCAGCGGTATATGGATCGATGTGTCTGTGTTGGGTAAGCTGCGGCTTCAAAATAACCGGTATTTGTGAACTTTATTCTCTCTTCATGTTTTCTAATTCAAACCTGATTACTTTCCAGATCTCACGATCTTCAATTATACTTTTCTGTCACAGGAATTGTCAGTACCTACCGTATTTATTGGGGTATAGCGCGCTCTCGCGTATAGCATGCACCCCTAAAGTTGCCCGAAATTCCTGTGGAAACATTTTTTTGTACTTGCAGTTTTGGTGTCTTGCGCGGCGTCCATCGGCGGCCTCGTCGTGTCCGTTTGCGGCTTCGGGTGTCCTCTACGTCCAGGACGTCAGCGCGAGAGGAGCCGAGACTGGCCGACAATACACGAGTGTACTGCGCTCGGTATATGTCGGCGCAGTATTCAAACTCGGCGCGGGAAAGCGGGTATTGGCGTATATCGCGCACCCACGATTTTGCCCTGATTTTCAGGACAAAAAAGTGTGCGGTATACGCCGATAAATACGGTAACTATTGCAGTATTCGACCCATGGGTTGGCAACTCCCTTTTGAGTACCTACAACCGGGCATTTCTGCTCATGTTTTATTAATCTATGTGAGTATAACTGTTCTGCCTTATTGCAGATCATTATTACTATTATTATTGGCTCTAAAAACTTTTTCTCTTTTTAACTATCTATAGTACCCCTATTACTATATACCCTCATCCCCTTTGTGCAATTCTCAGGGCACTATGTAGCCGCCATGTGCTCTGGTTCGCCCCCCCCCCTTTTTTGGTGTCTGGGTTTTCTTCCTTGGCTGATCCTTGGCCTCGCATGTGTGTCTGTTGTCTGCCTACACATACAATTTTGTCTTTATAAATATGAATAATCAATGTTGTTTTGTACTTTTACTTATATATTTTCTTTGTTATTGTAGCAAACTTAAATAGAGGCTTTATGAAGAAGCGCTAAACACGGCGCGAAACATGTCAAGCCACAGCGTTGTATTTACCACCTCAGACATCAAGTCTACTGTTCCTCAATTCCTTCCAGGATGTATTTAATTTGTAAACGGTTGGAGGCTACACCTCCGGAAGTGTTTCTCTAACATTATTATTCAATATTATTACTATATACAATTTCCTGCTGGTCTTGACGGACTATTACAATGCTGTTAAGTTTGTTGTGTACAGTTCCTAGTGAACTGAGCTTTTACATGTGTACTATTTTTGTAATCTTTTTTAAGATAAAAAAAAACCCCTCCTCTCTTGACTATATCTTTTTACCAGAGTATAGTGCCTGAAAAGTCCATGACTTGCCCATGGGTCATTTCTCTTTTGAATCTATCTAGGACGTGGCACACTGTATACCTTTATGTATCCACATGACCACTGAGGATACATTTAAATTCTCTCCCTTTAAACACTTCTAAGATGACCACTGCCTTGCTAAAGAAGCCGGGGGTAAAGGTGATGGACTGGCCAAGCTTGTCTCCAGACTTAAACCCTACTGAGCATCTGTGGGGCATCCTCAAATGGAATATGGCGCAAGGTCTCGAACATCCACCAGTTCTGTGATGTTGTCATGAAGGAGTGGAAGAGGGCCCCAGTGGCAACCTGTGAAGCTCTGGTTAACTCCATGCCCAGAGGGTTAAATGGGGTTGTAAACTCTAAGGTTTTTCACCTTAATGCATTCTATGCGTTAAGGTGTCTTGGGTCCGATTGGATAGATTGATAGCTGCGCAGCCATTGGCTCCCGCTGCTGTCATCCAAATCCAATGACGTGGGAGCCAGGGACAGAGCAGAGTCTTCCTATCTGTGCCAATAGACGCAGCAGCAGAACACGGGAGAACATGCAATTGCCCCTAGGGAGAGCGGCTCTCCAACGGGGCACTCGAGAAGAGAAGGAGCCAGGAGTGCGGCTGAGGGACCCCAGAAGGAGGACCATTCTGCAAAATCAACTGCACAGAGGAGGCGAGTATGACATCTTTTGTGTTTTTGTTTTTTTAAACAAAACTTTAGATATCCTTTTAAGGCAGTGCTGGAAAATGGTGACCACACAATATTGACACTTTGGGCCCAATTTTGGACATTTTCACATAGGGGTGTACTCACTTTTGTTGCCAGTGGTTTAGACATTAATGGCTGTGTGTTGTTATTTTGAGGGGACAAAAAAATTACACTGTTATACAAGCTGTACACTCACTACTTTACATAATACGATACATGTAGCAAAGTATAATTTCTTCAGTGTTGTCACATGAAACAATATAAAAAATATTGACAAAAATGTGGTGTGTGTGTGTTTAATATATATACACACACAGTATCTCACAAAAGTGCGTACACCCTCACATTTTTGTAAAGATTTGATCTTTTCATGTGACAACACTGAAGAAATTAGTAGTGAGTGTACAGCTTGTATAACAGTGTAAGTTTGCCGTCCCCTCAAAAGAACTCAACACAGCCATTAATGTCTAAACCACTGGCAACAAAAGAGAGTACACCCTGAAGTGAAAATGTCCAAATTGGGCCACCATTATTTTTCAACATTGCCGTAACCCTCTTGGCATGGAGTAAACCAGAGCTTCACAGGTTTGCCGCTAAAGTCCTCTTCCACTCCTCCATGATGACATCACGGAGCTGGTGGATGTTAAAGACCTTGCGCTTATCCACGCTCCATTTGAGGAAGCCCCACATAGGGTTTAAGTCTGGAGACATGCTTGGGTAGTCCATCACCTTTTACCCTCGGCAAGGCAGTGGTAATCTTGGAGGTGTGTTTGGGGTTGTTTTCATGTTGGAATAATGTCCTGCGGCCCAGTCTCCGAAGGGAGGAGATCATGCTCTGCTTCAGTATGCCACAGTACATGGTGGCATTCATGATTCCCTCAATGAACTGTAGCTCCTCAGTGCTGACAGCACTCATGCAGCCCCAGACCATGACACTCCCACCACCATGCTTGACTGTAGGCAAGACACACTTGTCTTTGTACTCCTCACCTGGTTCCCGCCCCACACACCCTTGACACCATCTGAATCAAATAAGTTTCTTGGTCTCATCGGACCACAGGCCATGGTTCCAGTAATCTATATCCTTAGCCTGCAGTTTTCTGAAGAAAAGCAGACTTTCTTGTGCATCATCTTTAGAAGAGGCTTCCTATTGGGACAACAGTCATGCAGACCAATTTGATGCAGTGTGCGGCATATGGTCTGAGCACTGACAGGCTGACCAACCACCCCTTCAACCTCTGCAGCAATGCTGGCAGCACTCCTACATCTATTTCCCAGAGACAACCCCTGAATATGATGCTGAGCATGTGCACTCAACCTCTTTGGTCTAACATGTGCGAGGCCTGTTCTGAGTGGAACCTGTCCTAATAAAACAACCGTGTCTTGGCCACTGTGCTGCAGCTCATTTTCAGGGTCCTGGCAATCTTCTTATGGGCTAGGCCATCTTTATATAGAGCAGCAATTCTTTTTTTTTTTTTTTTTTTTTTTTTTTTTAGATCCTCCGTTCTTTGCCATGAGGTGCCATGTTGAACTTGTGCCAGTATGAGAGAGTAAGAGCGATTACCCCAAATGTAACACACCTGATGAAAACCATTATCGTGCAATTCCCTCGTGTTGGCACAGTCAGGACATCCAAGGCATACCATCAAAGGTATACCTGGGGGGCAGTTCATACGGGTATGACTAATATATTGGGTTGATTCAGATTTTGAGTGTGAGGCAGCTGCCCTTTATGGTCGTTTCCTACAGAGAGGGTACCCCGAGGTAAATGATCAACAGAGCCTTGGCAATTGCACGAAGTAAAGATAGGAAAACTCTTGTAGGTAAAAGGGTACAGGACAAAGGCAGTCCTCACCAAAACATGACCCTATCGACTCTGTTCAGCATCGAATTTGGCGATATTAAGGATATTAATAGAGACCTCTCCCTGTTTTTGTTTGCGGATGATGTATGTGCAAATATATTGCAGGGAGGTATCAATATAGTACCACGGAGGGCCCCTACATTAGACCGCTCCTTATGTCCCACTGTCTTTGCCAGTAAGACCATGAAATCGGTTACATGGCTACACTTTAAGTGTTGAGCCTTAGGATGTCCATGCTGTGGTCATATTAAGGGTGGCAAATTCTGCTTATCAGTTACACAGAATTTGACATCAATTCTTTCCATAATTGCAATACCAATTATGTCATGTACCTGCTCACTTGTGACATATGCCATATTTAATATGTAGGCAGGACGACGAGACGTTTTCAGGATTGTTTTAATGAACATAATATACAGTGAGGCTAAAAACCAATCAACTAAACATTAAAATTGTTGCCACAATGGGAATGTTTCAGCCATGCATGGTACAGGTCATAGAAAAAAGTGAGGGCCCCTAATATAGGTGGTGGTGATTTTCGTTTGCTCTGCCGGAAGGAGGTATTCTGGATTTTCCAGCTCCAGACTTGCATCCTGCAGGGGCTAAACTTTGAGTGGGATGTGAGTCATATTTATGAGTAATCTAGTTTTTCCTCACTTTGGCAGCAACTGATACACATCCTTTTTCCATTCATTTCTGACCAATTTGGAATATTTGCTACCCTCTTGGTTTTAAATGAAGGGACAGATGGATGGGTGGTAATCTTGCGGTTCACTTGGGTTTTTTACCCAAATTTGTGCCACCCATTTCCCTCTGGCAGCAACTGATGCACATCGATATGGTGGGTTATTTTTTTGTGCAGAGGCTGGCTAATGATACACTATATTCACATAGATATTTGATATCATCATTTTTATGATTATCCTCCATCTGTTACAACCATCGGCTGTTTTTGTATATGGAAGCAATGTCCAGGCATGCATTTCGATACACATCCTCCTTCCATTTATTTCTGACCCAGTTGGACATTTACTAGCCACTGGATTATAAATGAAGGGACAGATGGATGGGCGGTTATATTGCGGTTCACTGGGGGTCTTTTACCCAAATTTGTGCTGCCCATTTCCATTGCCCGTTTCTGGTTGTCTAAACACTGTGATGTGCTACACAACCATCTGCTTCTGTGTATGGAAGCAATGTCCGGGCATGCATTTCAATACACATCCTTCCTCCATTTTTGTTCTGACCCATTTGGACATTCACTAGCCACGGGATTATAAATAAAAGGACCGATGGATGAGCGGTAATATTGTGGTTCACTGGGGGGTTTTTTTACCCAAATTTGTGCTGCCTGTTTCTGGTTGTGTGTTGCACCAACTTTGTGGTGTGCTATATGCAATGGTGGCCCATCTGTGTTTCACAGATGGGAGCCGCATCGTACGTGAATCGGTTTTGCAACATACGTTATATTTGTGTGTCCATTGTCTTTTCTGTCTTTGTGTCTTGTGCTGTTTTTTTTCTCGTTCCTATTTTAGGAGATTACCCCATCCATTGATATGTATGTGCTTATATATATCAATTGTTGATATCAGGGTGGGAGAGGCTACTGTTGTCTACTGGTCAATTGTTTTAGAGTATAAGGACACGGGGTGACACAAGACTATATGATGTTTTATGATAATGTTTTTATATTTACACTTTGGGCCGGATTCACAAAGAGTTACGCCAGCGTATCAGTAGATACGCCGACGTAACTCTGAATCTAAGCCCGTTGTATGTTTAAGTGTATGCTCAAACTGAGATACACTTAAACATGCCTAAGATACGACGGCCTGCGCCATCGTATCTTAGGGTGCAATATTTACGCTGGCCGCTAGGTGGCGCTTCCATTGAGTTTGGCGTATAATATAGAAATGAGTCGTTACGCCGATTCACGAACGTACGCTTGCCTGTCGCACTAAAGATACGCCGTTTCCATAAGAGATACGCCGCGTAAAGATAAACATGCCCCCTAGGTGGCGTATCCAATGTTAAGTATGGGCGTCGTTCCCCCGTCGCAATTTGAAAATTTTACGTTGTTTGCGTAACTCGTCCGTGAATTGGGCTGGACGCTATTTACGTCCACGTCAAAACCAATGACGTCCTTGCGACGTCATTTAAAGCAATGCACGCCGGGATATTTTAGGGACGGCGCATGCGCAGTTCGTTCGGCGCGGGGACGCGCTTCATTTAAATGAAACACGCCCCCTACCCGCCGAATTTAAATTCCGCCGGGTGATTTACGATACGCCGCCGCAACTTTACAGGCAAGTGCTTTGTGAATAAAGCATTTGCCTGATAAACTTGCGGCGGCGTAACGTAAATCAAATACGTTACGCCCGCCCACAAATACGCCCATCTACGTGAATATTATTCTTGGGTTTCTTTTTCAGATATGTAGTCTACGTAACAGGAAGTCTGCAATTAGTACCTGGTGACCCCTGTTATAGGTGGGACTATATAAGAACTGTTTTGCTAACATATCTGTGTAATGACATGACTAAGCACACGTGAAGTGTGCGAAACGCATCTTCCCAGCATTCTGATTCCTGTCATTTTTGGGATGTCCAAATAAAAAGGATTTTGATCTACAGTGGTGTGCGGACATTTCTTCTAATTTCATTGTGTGCGGAGGCGAGCACCTGCTGGCTCATTAGGCTTCCTGGTCTCTCACCTGGAGTGCAGTGAGTGTTTCTCTTGCTCCTCATTTACACCTGAGATTTTGTAATTGAGTGACATGACACCAAGGAGGGAAAATGGCTAATTGGGCCAAATTTGGGTATTCTCTCTTAGGGGTTTACTCACTTTTGTTGCCAGTGGTTTAGACATTAATGGCTGTGTTGAGTTATTTTGAGGGGACAGCAAATTTACACTGTTATACAAGCTGTACAATCACTACTTTACATTGTAGCAAAGTATCATTTCTTCAGTGTTGTCACATAAAAAGATGTTTACAAAAATGTGAGGGGTGTACTCACTTTTGAGAGATACTGCATATATGTGTATTTGTATATAATATTAATATAGTTTTTTGTTTTCTTTCTTTTGGGTGCAGCACTATATAGACATAAGTTATGTGTAGTAGTGTGTATCTTATTACCTGAGGATGTTGCAGCCACTGCAGAGGGTCCTCAGCAACTGTTTTCTGTTGCTTTTAAATGTTAACTGCTGTTTTAGCTATAAAGAAAAGTTGGGCCACTCCCTAGTGTCTGCTCAGAAAGTTGTAGCCCCTCCCCCTATGCTCCCACCTCTATTCATAAAACTCATCTAACTAAAATCCCACAATGCATTGCGTACTGTGAATAGGCAGAAGAACAGTTGAAAAACATGTCTCCCCTGCCCATTCACAGTAAGCAATGCATTGTGGGATTGCAGTAAGCGGAATTAAATAGTTACATAGTAGGTGAGGTTAAAAAAAACAAGTTCATCAAGTCCAACCTATGTGTGTGATTATATGTCAGTATTACCTTGTATATCCCTGTATGTTGTGTTCGTTCAGGTGCCTAATCGTTTCTTGAAACCATCGAAGGCAATTCCACATTCTTGCCGCTCTTACAGTAAAGAACCCTCTACGTAATTTAAGGTTAAACCTCCTTTTCTTCTAATTTTAATGAGTGGGCAAGTGTCTTGTTAAAACTTTCACAAAAAAGTTTTATCCCTATTGTGGGGTCACCAGTATGGTACTTGTAAATTTAAATCATATCCCCTCTCAAGCGTCTCTTCTCCAGAGAATAAGTTAGGTGCTCGCAACCTTTATTCATAACTAACATCCTCCAGACCCTTAGCTTTGTTGCCCTTCTTTGTACTCTCTCTCCATTTCCCCGACACCCTTCCTGAGGACTGGTGCCCAGAACTGGACAGCATACTCTAGGTGCGGCCGGACCAGAGTCTTGTAGAGCGGAAGAATTATTGTTTTATCTCTGGAGTTGATCCCCTTTTTAATGCATGCCAATATTCTGTTTGCTTTGTTAGCAGCAGCATTTGAGTTGTATGAATGTAGGCAATAACAGAAGATTTTGTGTGTAGCTGTAACTTTTGCAGCACCAGAAGATGGCCACTTAGAAAGCTATTCATTGGCTGTGAGAGATGGACGCATGGGAAGAAACACACATGCAAGTAATGGAATACAAACCATTACACATAACCAATGTGTATGGTGGTGGGAAAAAAAAAAACTACCCCAGGAGTGTCTTTGTAAGTTATCCATTTAAATATCTAACCTCAACAACTGGTTACGTAATATGGTATGCTGAGGAGGTGGTATGTTTCTGAACCTTACTTCTGAACATATGCTGTGAATGCAGAAATCCACTTTCTGTAAACCACTTGATTTCTTTTTCTTTCATTACACTGTGCATTAGACAATTGCTTTTCCTCAGGTTTCATTTTATTAAAAAATAAATATGAAAAAAAATCAGGAAGACCACGAACAAAGTTTCAGGCTTTCTTGAAGACATTCACCAATTTGTTGTGACTAGGGACCTGGAGGCGCTTTAGGCAGGTTCTTCTTCCTACCAACACTTAGAACTACTTCCAGAGGCCCTGCGCTTCTGTGTGAATTGGCTGGAAATTGCTGTTCATTTTCTAGTTGGGCTTCTTCTTTGAGGACCTAAAAGTTATGCTTTCAAAGTAATATGTCCGGCCATAAAAGTATGGATTTAACAGAGTTGACCTTAACACGCATCCCTGAATGTTTAATTATGAAAAACCGTGTATCTGAACTTGATTGTTCTGCCCATAATATTTATTCTTACCATTGAAGCGCTTTTGTATAATGCTGAGCAGTAGTGCTGTATTTAACATGTATTTCACATGGCATATAATGTTTACCAATAGTCACACGTGCTTTTATTGAACATTGCTAAAGTATAGTGAAAAGCTAGTGGAAAGAGCCGAGTTGCCATTGCTGGAGCAGCGCGAACTTGGAGGCAAGTTTGCCAATCTATATAATGCTTGTATATTGCTAGTGCGACCACCTATCATACCCAGTTCTGCTTTAATACAAAGCCTATAAGCAAAACCAGATAAAGGATAAGTTCACCTTAAAAAAAAAAAAAATGAATGCACATCTTTTTTGCAGGTTAAAAAATGTACATTTATTATTTATTTTACTTGGAACCTGCGGCTGTTGGCTTGTAGTTACTGAAAAGTCTGCAGGCACTCAGAGTTCTGCATGGCACTCACGATCAGCAGATGATTGCTGCTCATCTGCTGATCCTGAGTGCCACGCAGAACTCTGAGTGCCTGCAGACTTTTCAGTCACAAAGTCTTTTGAAACCTTGTAGATTCCCATTCACAGAGAACTGAATGAATGAATGACTTGGCTGGGTGGGCGTGGCTTCGCACAGTCACATTATTTTCAAACAGTGACAGTGGGCACCCAGAGAAGATGCCTGCCTGCTGTCACTGGGGAGAGGTTACAGCTGCTGGAACATGTTACATGTTGCTTGAGTGATTAAATGTCCTTATTATGTCTATAACTAACTAAATAAAACCTCTCACATTTTGTACAAATTTCACTATTTTAAAAATTCTTCTGATCCTTAATTACTTATGTTTTACAGGCAAAGTGTCAGCATCTTCGATACAAGAATCTTCAGGGACCATAAACTCACAGGATGTTAATGCAGTCAACGCTTGAATTTTTTTTACTGCATGCCTACCTCACTTTATGTGCTTTGTTTTGCACAGATATTGGAGATTTATCAACTTTGACACACAGCAAGGCAACACAAACTAAAAGCATTGGTAAATTTTATAGGACAAAATTGCAGTAAAATTTTATAAATTGCCTTACTGCTTAAAATGAACACTGTGAATATAAAAGTCCCATGTTTCTTCTTTAGGTTTAAGTAGAAGATTGTTGCAAGTAAATGTTAGTGTATTTCCACTTTTGCATCCAAATTGGGATAACACCTACTTTGTAGTATATGGTCCCATTCACATAGCATACAAATAAAATTGCAGCTTACATTTTTAATTGCCTAAACTACATACCTAGGTTCCCCTAATGTGATGTTAGGGAGGGGTTGTGGAGTTATTGTTTACCCAATTAACTCTGTAATGTGCTAGCAGATCTCCTCTATTTGTAAACCCCCCCTATATAGGGCAAACCAAGTTGCAATCTAAAGATCCCAAAACTTCTGCCTTATAATTTCTGTAAATGAATGAGAGGAAACTAACTCTGTCCACACTTTGTCCCAGAATTGTTTAGAATAGTTTGCAGTGCTGTGTTCCAAAGAAACAAAAAATATATATAAATGTGAATGTGAACGCAACAAATTTGACTGCACAAATCGAAAAAGAACGAAGTCTGTTGAAGATATTTGCAAAGCTGCAACCGATGGCTGATGGCATAGAGGGCTCAAAATCACGCACAAAAAGTAATGGTAAAGCCTTTTAATGGAAGGAAGATTGATTTGCACCATAAACTGTGTCTAGTGCTGCTGTTAACTTGATTCATTGTAAAATTATTTTTATGAAGAGATTCTTATTGTCCTTTCTATGTATTAGAATGCCTTTTTGTTGTGCAATAACCTGTAATGGAATGGCTGTGAACCAATGGAGCTCATGAGCAGTTGACAGGACACCTTGCATATCTTCCTGTAGACCCTGGCAGAGTGCAGCTTTCAAAAGTCATATGCTTATAGGTATTCTGTGAGTTACCAGCACTTGTGTGTGTGTGTGTGTGTGTGTGTGTGAGGCAGTGTGGATGGACTGTGAGTGGTGATCAGCAATAATAGAGGAGCAGATAACTTCCCTAATATCTCTACAGATCATTCAGGTCGATTATACCACATGTACAAAAGAAAAGTATTCAATTCGGACATACTCACAATAACTGAGTATTAATAGGCGGTCTGAATTGGTATGCAGAGCATAGCTAAGTAATGTCCAATAGTGCTGCCAGTGACCTAATATTTTTATATTTTTTTGCCCATTGAGGGACACAGGATTGTAGGTAAATTCTTAGACATATGGCTTATACTTCCACCTTCAAGAGATTGGGACACTGACAAAAAAAAAGCAGTTAAGCACTGTATAACAATACCTCCAACTGTCTTGCCTCTTTTTTTCTGTTAATGTACTAGGTTGAACGCCTTTTCCCCGGCTGAGAGAACTCTAAGCATATTTTTACTAGCCTTTTTATCTAAGAGTCTCAGTACTATTTACTTTGACGTGAGCTAGTCTACACAGGATCTCAATCAGCACATCTTCAGCTGCACCTGGGCCCTACTGGACTGCAAGATAGGGTTAGCCTGGAATGTGATTTTTGGGCGCTGGCATTTGCATCGTGGCATTTTTAATCTTTAGATCCAAAGCCGTGGCACCGCCTCGTCTAGTGTGTCTCTGAAGACTCATCCTGTATGTAAGTCTTTGGTCGTGGTGAAGCTAGTGTGGAATGTGGATCCTGAGACTGAACTCTGCTTAGTGATACTTTTCAGGCCTCTACGTACTAAGTTAGTTAACCAGATTGCTCTCCAGGCCTGGCACAGCCTTTTAGGTAACCCAGTTTACCCAGAGGAATCGCATAGTAATGACAGCTGCACTGAAGCAGTGTGGGCTAACTGGTACATCCTTGAGCGTAATTAAAAAAAAATGTATGTAATCCTACAGCCATAACAGTCAAAGCTGAGGAAGCTGAGCACTGAAGTCATCTGCTGGATGGCATTTTGCATGTGTGCACTCTGTGGTCTTTCTCCTACTAGTCAACCTAGAGGAAGCAATTTCCTGCATCTACCCCTGCTTTTGTTTTGCTTTGTGAATTAACCACTCTCCAATATCCTTCCACTGCCAGCTTACAATGACTTGGTAACCTCTGACACTCTACAACCCTTTTTCATCACTTGTGTGGGTTTGTGCATAATATGGACCTATTTGTTTTTTTCTTTTACGTTTTTATTTTTTTGACGAGGGAATAATTTCGAAATAATGGTCGTAAGTGACATGAATGGTAAAGTATAAAATACCAGGTAAGCCCTCTTGGGGGCCTACCCATCCATTATATAACAACATTACAGTTAGCCACCTTATAGACAATCATCAGAAACATGAAATCAAAAACAATTAACCCAAGAAAAGAGTTACTACTTAAAGTATGAATGTAAATGTCGTATGAGTTTGCCTTCCAAGTAAAAAAATGTTGATTTGCACATGGGGATAAGCCCGATGTTCACGTCGAACATAAGTTCTATGCGAACATCGGTTGTTCACCGAATACCAAACATCATGGTGCGTTTGTGGGAAATTCGAGCGCCCGAGGAACATGTCATAATGAACGGCGAGACCGTCAATGCACTACGAGATCGCAGTACTTTGTCGGCTGCTGATTTGCCAAAGCTTGCACCTGACCTGCATGCTTTGGCCAATCACAGCGCTCTCTGCTGTGAGAGCCTTGATTGGCCGATCATGGCTCAGGGGGCCACGCCCCGCACTATGTAAGGCTGCTTTTACGGCAGCTGTACATAGTTTTATGAATGAGAGCAGCAAAATTACATTTGTAAAGGAACAATTTTTTATTTAAAACTGCTCACGGCTGTAATGTATTGCCGGATCTCGGCAATATAGATAACATTTATTGAAAAAAACAGCACAGGTTCCCTCCTCAGTCCATTACCAGGCCCTTTGGGTCTGGTATGGATATTAAGGGGAACCACGCACCAAAAGAAAAAAAAATTGCGTGTGGGTCCCCCAAAATCCATACCAGGCCCTTTGGGTCTGGTATGGATATTAAGGGGGACCCTGAGCCAAAATGAAAAGAAAAAAAAAAAAGTGGCATTTAAAAAATGAAACGGAGAGGGTGCTGCATAGTGCAACATGTTTTTTATCCACTTCATACCGGACTTTTTCACCGCCTTCCTACCCAGGTAAATTTTCAGATTTCAGCGCTGTCACACTAATTACTCGGGCGTGCACCACTGTACTAGAATGAACATTTTTTTTAATCCTCTTTTCCCGAGAGAGATAGAGCTCTTGTTTGGTGGTATTTAATCACCACTCTGTTTTTATTTTTTGCTATATAAATGAAAAAAATACCAAAAACTTTGAACGAAAGGTTTTTTTTTTTTGTTAGATTACTTATTTGCAAAAATTTATAACATTCTTAAAAAATGTAGGGCAAAATGTAATCTACATTTCTTTGGTAAAAATAACCAAAATCTGTGTATATTTAGTTTGTGTGAAAGTGAGTCTACAAGCTACAGTGCATATATTTGAAAATTGATCAATCCTAATGTACCTGTGACAGCCTTGCTCATTCCTCTAGGCCAGAACAGTACTAATGCCCTCCAAATGCCCCTTTTTTTGAAAGTAGACTGCTCAAGGTATTTAAGAAGCATGGTAAACTTTTTGAAGTTGTATTTTATTTTCCCCACAGTTCTTTGGAATATGAAGACATTTTAATAAAATTTGTATTTTGTTTTCACAAAATTGTCATTTTAACAAGTTATTTCTCACACATGGCATAGGCATACTTGCAATTACACTCCATTACACATTCTGCTACCCCTCTCCAAAAAGGAAATGCTTTCCATAGCCTAGATGTAGAGTTGCACGATTCATCATTAAAAAAATCGATTCAACCCCCCCTCACAATCCCAATGAGATTTTTCTGCGATTCTATATAAACAGCGCAGAGCCGAGCTGTCAAAATAAAAAGCCATCCTCAGTACTGAGAGATGGAGAAAAGAGATGCAAAGTATCTTCTAGAAAAAAGGGAAGACTTCCGTCTGAGAATGAGGTCAGTTTAACCACTTAAGGACCTGCTCATGTATATGTACGTCGTTTTTTTAAAGATGGATATCTCGGTAACGGCAGCAGCTGCTGCCACAACCAAGGTATCCATCTTTAGCATGAGCAGTCCTGTAAACAATAACGGCGGTCTCTGCGGCGGATTCGCCGCGAGATCGCCGTTTTCACCGGCGGTAAAGGGCCCCCTCCCGCCGCTTACCAGAGCCGTCGGTAGCGGCGGAGGCGATCGGGTCCTTCAGCCTGCTGTGTGGGGATGCGAGTGAGGGCAAGATGGGCCCCCACCCGTTCCCATAGCCTAGCAGGGCGGAAGTGACGTCAAAACGTCAGTCCCGCCCATGCGTCTTAAAGGCACATTTTTTTGTTGTCATTTATTTAAATGACGTTTCCATTTATTTTATTTTTTTTTCATTGAAGTCTAAATATGAGATCTGGGTCTTTTTGACCCCAGATCTCATATTTAAGAGGACCTGTCATGCTTTTTTCTATTACAAGGGATGTTTACATTCCTTGTAATAGGAATAAAAGTGATCAAATTATTATTTTTTTCAGTGTAAAAAATAATAAAATAATAAAACAAAAAGAAAATGTTTAAAGCGCCCCGTCCCGACGAGCTCGCACACAGAAGCGAACGCATACGTGAGTAGCACCCGCATATGAAAACGTTTTTTAAACTACACAAGTGAGGTATCGCCACGATCGTTAGAGCGAGTGCAATAATTCTAGCCCTAGCCCTCCTCTGTAGCTCAAAAGATGCAACCTATAGAATTTTTTAAACGTCGTCTATCGAGATTTTTAAGGGTAAAAGTTTCATGCCATGCCACGAGCGTGCGCAATTTTTAAGCGTGACATGTTGGGTATCATTTTACTCAGCGTAACATTATCTTTCACAATATATAAAAAAATTGGGCCAAATGTATTGCTGTCTTATTTTTTAATTCAAGAAAGTGAATTTTTTCCAAAAAAAGTGTGCTTGTAAGACCGCTGCGCAAATACGGTGCGACAAAGTATTGCAATGACCGCCATTTTATTCTCTATGGTGTTAGAAAAATATATATGTTTGGGTGTTTTAAGTAATTTTCGAGCAAAAAAAACTGTTTTAGTCTTGCAAACACCAAATCTGAAAAACACCCAAGTGGTTAAAGACTAAACCTTTTTCTGAGACTTGTTGCTTACAAGTTGAAATCCTTTTTTTTTTGCTAGAAAATTACTTAGAACCCCCAAACATATATATTTTCTTATCAGAGACCCTACAGAATAAAATTGTGGTAGTTGTAATATTTTAGGTCACACTATTTGCATAGCTGTCTTTCAAACACAGTTTTTGGGGGGGGGGGGGGGGGGGAATACACTTCGATGTATTTAAAAAAAAAAAAACTAATAGGATTAGCCCAATTTTTTTTGTATAATGTGAAAGATGTTATGCCCCGAGAATCGTGATGTTTATTCTGAGCAAAAAAATTGTGATTCTCGTTTTATACAGAATTGTGCAGCTCTACCTATACCTATACATATGTATAGAGGGGTCCAAAATACAAGGAGCACCTTTAGGCTTTCAGGAGGCATACATTATGGAATGTAATTTCCTGACTACTTTATCAAATTTTTGTTGGCTTAGAGCTCCAGGACAATGGAGACGCCCAAAAAATTATCCCATTTTCAAAAGTATACACCCCATTGTATTTTCTATTGGGCATAATGAGTCTTTTGAATATGTGCCGAGTATGGCATTTCTTGAGTTTGTACTCTAAATCCAAATCAGACAGAGCTCCCCGCTGCTCTAATCTGTCATGCTGAGGATTTGAAATGCCTTCCCGATGTGTAAACATTTTTTGGACATGGCTGGCTCTGGTGAAGCCATACTGCTGTGACAGTGGATCAGATGTGGCTGAATCAGGGCACTGACGATGGCTGCACTGTTGTGGCTGATCAGGACACTGATGCCGCTGCACTGATGTGGCTGATCAGGACATATTAAGGCTGCACTGATGTGGCTTATCGCGACAGGGATGAGGCTGCACTGGCATGGCTTATCAGGACACTGATGAGGCTGCACTGGCTTGGTTGATAAGGGCACTGGGGTGGTTTACAGACCACAGCCACAGACCTGATTGTCAGTGTCCATCAAACATATTACTGAGAATTTACTGCATTCTCTTGTCCTTCAATCAACCCCAAGAAAAAATTTCTAGCACGTAAAAAATTCCTATATCTCCTATCGTCTTCCAGGACAGCCTCTGAGAGACATGGGGCTCCTCTCTCCGGGACAGGAAACACATTCACCCAAATTGTTTAAAGGCGGTGCTCCAGGCCTTCCCCTTTTTTGTTTCCTGCCCGATGGGAAGGAAGCATGTTAGAAACCTGGAGAGCTCCATGCTCAGGGCTGTCCTGTGTGAGCACCTGAAAATACCTTCTCGTTTGCCTCAGCGCCCCTCTGTCTAGCAGGGAAGAGAGGGTGGCTGGTCCTGCTATTTTACTGCCTAGGACTCAGAGTCGCCACCCCTGAAAATGTGTTGGGACCCCACCCTATTACGTTGGTACCTTTTCATCCGCTGTGTCACAGTCCGATGAACGGGCGGCGTCCAGCGTGTCTGCAGGGTGCATGTCTGGTGGTTTAGATGGTGCCTGTTCACCTGGGAGTTCCGGGCATGATGAGGAGGAAGTGCGTGCGTTGGAGGCGGGCTTCTGCGCGCCAATGAGTGGTAGTGATGTAATGGGTCACTTACGGCCGAGCTACATCATCAGGGGGTGCCGGAGATGAGATTCCTGTCTCCTGAGCATGGCTGGTGGACGTTTAAGGCATCTGGAGCCAGTGACAGACCCAGCAGAGGCTGTGGCAAGCACAGAGGAGCCATGGAGGGCACTGCAGCATCGCAGGCGGTTAACTCCAGTTTTTCTGGCATCGGCACATCTCAGGTAAGCGTGGTGAGGACTGACCATGTCTTACTCTGGGGGGGTGGGGTCCTTATTACCAGATGTCCTTCCCTGGGTGGGGAACCACAGGTGAAGGGCTGAGTACTTCCTCCTTTTTGACCCAAACACAGTGGTGGAGTAGGTCTGGGGCAGTTTCTCATGGGTGTTTGTTTTCTTTTTTTGGTTTTCAGGGTAAAGCTTAGGACAAGACCCAGATGCAGCCCCGTAATAGAAGATGTGCTGTATGCGCGTCAAAGTTAGGTTCCAACTTGGTGAAGCCACTTTGCCCTGAATGTGTCAGCAGTTTGGTTAAAGACAATTCTTTGATGGCATGTCATAAGATCCTTATGTCTGTTAAACACAAGATTGCATCCACGTTCCAGTCTTTTAAGGGGATGATAAATAGGATGCAGGATCCCTCTTTGCCCCTTTCTAGAGCAGCAAGTGTGCCTGTTCTATCCGAACTTAGTCAGGAGTATACGGAAGATGGGTAAAGGGAACCCAGGTCGCTTGCCTCCTCTCAGGCGGACTCAGGGTCTGACTCAGAGGGAGAGGAATATTCCACCAGAGAGTCCAGATACAGATAGACGCTGGACGATGTGGGGGATTTATTGAAGGTGATCTATGACACCTTGGAGATCAGATAGGTGTCGGTACATCTTTCTATACACGATCTCATGTATCAGGGGGTCGGTGCACAGAAATCCAGGGTTTTCCCCGTGCACAAATCTCTAGTAGAATCGATCTTGCTGGAGTGGGAGCATCCTGAAAGAAGACCATTCTTTTCAGGCAGTCTTAAATACAGATTCCCCTTTGAAAAGGAAACAGCCCATCTTTGGAATAAAATCCCAATTTGGATGCGCAGTTGTGGAAGGTTTCCAAAAAGACAGATTTGACCTATGACGAACTGGAATCCCTTAACCACTTCATTACTGGGCACTTAAACCCCCTTCGTGCCCAGACCAATTTTCAGCTTTCAGCGCTGACGCATTTTGAATGACAATTGCGCGGTCATACAACACTGTACCCAAATTATATTTTTATCATTTTTTCCCCACAAATAGAGCTTTCTTTTGGTGGTATTTGATCACCTCTGCGATTTTTTTGCGCTATAAACAAAAAAAGACAGAATTTGGAAAAAAAACACTTTTTTACTTTTTGTTATATCATCTCATTTTTTAAAATAAAAATAAAAAATTTACCTCGGTTTAGGCCGATACGTATTCTTCTACATATTTTTGTTAAAAAATCGCAATACGCGTATATTGATCGGTTTGCGCAAAAGTTATAGCGCCTACAAAATAGGGGATAGATTTTTGATTTTTTTTTTTTTTTTTTTTTTTTGTCAGGCCTGCGATATTGCGGCGGACGTATCAAACACTTTTGACACAATTTTGGGACCATTCACATTTATACAGCGATCAGTGCTATAAAAATGCACTAATTACTGTATAAATGTGACTGGCAGTGAAGGGGTTAACACTAGGGGGTGAGGAAGGGGTTAAATGTATTCCCTGGGTGTGTTCTTACTGTGTGGGGGGAGGGGACTGACTGGGGGAGGTGACCGATGCTTTGTCCCTATGTAAAGGGACACAGATCGGTCTCCTCTCTCCCTGACAGCACGTGGAGCTCTGTGTTTACACACAGAGCTCCACGTCCTGCTGTGTTACCGACGATCGCGGGTGTCTGGCGGACATCGCGCCCACCAGGCACTCGCATTGGCTCCCGAGCGATGCGCCGGGCACATTGTTTCCCCGCTGCGCGCCCCCAGCGGCGCGCACGGGGAACAACAGGACGTCCAGGGACGTCCACCCGGCACTTGACAGCCGCGCTGTGGACGTCTTTTGTCCATAGCGCGGATCCCAAGTGGTTAAGGACCTCAGACCTGTTAAGAGCTCACGTGTTCTCGGTGTCGAGACCCTTTTAGAATGCTGTAAGCCAGTAACCAGGGCCCTCTACACCAAGGTCTGGTAAAGGTTAAACTCCTGGTTAGCAGAACAGGGGCAGGAAGAACCAGGAATGCCAGCAGTATTGGACTTTTTACAGACAGGAGTGGAATGGGGTCTTTCTATTAGCACCCTGAACATACAGGGAGCCACCTTGAGTGTTTTTTTTCTTCAGGTCTCCCTGCAGCAAGATCAATTTGTAAGGAATTTCTTTAAGGCCCTCTCCAGGTCCAGACCAATGAGCGTCAGAGCCTGTCCTTCCTGGGATCTATCCTTGGTCCCCAGTGCACTTACAAGAAGTCCATTTGAACCGCTGTAAAAATCAGAAATTAAGTGGGTGGTTCTAAAAACAGCTTTTTTGATTGCATTCACTTTAGCCAGAAGAGTGAGTGAGTGAGTTGCAGGCGCTCTCTATCAGAGACATTTTTGTTGATTTTGGAGGATAGGGTTGTGCTCAAAACAGATCCTAGTTTCCTCCCCAAAGTTTCTTCGACATTTGACATGACATTATCCTGCCAAAATTATATTCCTCCTCAGAGGTTGATGAGGAAGGAGAGTTTAGTTTAGTAGACCTCAGGTGAAGCCTTTTAGTTTAATTAGAAGTCGGCAGACATTTCAGCAAGTAAGTCTTTATTTACTTACTTTGCATGCTCCTGCATATAAGTTGGCAGGGAAACAAGCGCCCCTAGTTAAGGCACATTCAACCATGGCGGAGTGGCATTCTTGAGCAGTGAAATCCGGTGCCACTCCGGAGGAGATCTGCAGAGCAGCGACGTGGTCCAGCTACTCCACGTTTACTAAGCATTACCGCTTGGACCTGGTTTCACATAAAGAACATGCATTTTGGCGAAAGGTCCTCCAGGCAGTGGTCCCGCCCTAGCAGAGTATGTTTCTTGCTTATCTCAGAGGCTGTCCTGGAAGACGATAGGAGAAAACCGGAATTAGACTTGCCGTTGACTCTTTTTTTTTTTAGCAGTCTTCCAGGGCAGGCTGGTTTCCCACCTGGTGTTTTAGGGCTGGTGCAAAAGGTATATACTAATGTTATGCCAGTGTGTTTTATGTCTTTCAGAGCCTTCCGGCGGTTTTTGTGGAAACTGAAGGGGAATGCCTGGAGGACTGCCTTTAAACAATTTGGGTGAACGTGTTTCCTGTCCCGGAGGGAGAAGCCCTATGTCTCTCAGAGGCTGTCCTGGAAGACTCCTAGAAAAAGTTACTGGTGAACAATACAAATGCATAAAAAATGCAGCTGATTTTTAATGACTAAAATGAGGATTCATGCCGCGTACACGACCATTTTTCGGGTTGTAAAAAATTTAGTTTTTTTTTATGTCATTAAAAACGATCGTCTGTGGGCTCCAGAGCATTTTTCACAATGTAAAAAATGGCCATTAAAAATTTCGAAAATGCTCTAATTTTTCACAACGTTTTTAACGTCGTAAAAAATGGTCGTGTGTGGGCTTTAACGACGTGAAAAAAACGCGAATGCTCAGAAGCAAGTTATGAGACGGGAGCGCTCGTTCTGGTAAAACTAGCGTTCGTAATGGAGATGGCACATTCATCACGCTGTAACAGGCTGAAGAGCGCGAATCGTCTCTCACCAAACTTTTACTAACGCAAAATCAGCAAAAGCAGCCCCAAGGGTGGCGCCATCCGCATGAAACTTCCCCTTTATAGTGTCGTCGTACGTGTTGTACGTCACCGCGCTTTGCTAGAGCATTTTTTTTCCCCACGATCGTGTGTAGGCAAGGCCGATTTAATGATCGGTGAAAAAACATATTTTTTTCTAGACCATTAAAAACTTCATTTTTTACAACCCGAAAAACGGTCGTGTGTACGCGGCATAAGATATTAATTTATTTGATATTGTCTGCTTATAGGGCAGATTGTGTCATATGAGATGCCAACTTGCTTTCTGATAGCCATCAGAACCCTTGATTCTGTATTTATGGCATACAGAAAATAAAATGTTTGGGATGCTTACTGTCATGTTCACATCTTTTTATTCCTAAGGTAAAATTTTATCCCAGACTATACTAAAAGTTGGTAATACAAGTAACTGTTATTTATTATATACACATATGTTCTCATTGAAGGTCTTGCAGAATATACAGTCAATAGCAACCCTAATTATACATACATATGTCAGAAACCATTAATCGGATCGAGACAGAAGTATATTTAAATCACACTTGTAATACTAAAAGTGAACAGAACAAACGTGGTCAAAACATAGCCAAAACTTAACCGGAACGGACAGTCAGACAAGCCAGAAAGTTAGGAAGCCAGGGATCAGCGTAGTGGAACAGAAAGTGGGATCTGGAGCCAGAAGGAATGTCCGCCAAGCACGTCTTTAATGGGAACGCAGGAGAGTCTCTGTGATGTTGTCCAAGGTGAAGGCTGGGTTCACACTACTACACTACTTTCATCCTACTTTGCTCTGCTACATTGGTCCTACATTTATCCTACATTGGTCCTACATCCATCCTACTTTCATGAACAGGATACTACTTTGGTCCGACTTCAATGATATTCAATGGGCCAGAAGTAGGATCAATGTAGGACCGCCTGGTGGGAGACCGCCTGGGAATACCAGGTGCTGTCTACTGTTCATTGTCCTACTATTTTAGGCGATCAGGCTATGCTTCTCCTTGTGGTCGACCGATCTGGTTTAAGCCGGACAGCGCCACGGCCGTGGCTTCGGTCTACCATCAGGTATGCCGGTAGGCGGACTACTGCAGTCGCCAGATGCTGGACCAGGGCTACTGGTCTTTGTGTGTTGGGTGTTTGGGTTTGGGTGTTTTGGCTCCCTTGCAGGAGGTGAGCCTCACAGGACATGGATCTCCTGGCCGCTCGTCTCCGCCGCAAGGGTGTCAAAGTTAGTGGCCAGGTCTAGTGATCTGGTACAGACGCATCAGTCGCGCTGGTGGCCCTGTGGGTCTGTATCGGGGATTTTTTTTGCCGTTCCTCCATGTTAGTTGCTTCCTCAGCCGCTCCACAGAGTGGAGGCTGAGGAGATCCCGATGATTCTAATCGCTCCAGATTGACCTTGGCGTCCTTGGTGTGCTGATATCGGGCGCCTGGTAGCAGAGGCACCCTGCCGGTTGCCAGGGCAGGAGGTTCCTCTGTCTCAAGGTCCCATACTTCCTCCTGTTGTACAGTCACTGACTTGCTCAACATGGTTATTGGAAGCCAGACTTTAGGTGACCGGGGTCCGTCTGACTCAGTCATCTCAACAGGGTACCGTAGTCTTCTTCCGGAGGATCTACCGTCGTACCTCTCTTGGTGCGAAGGGATGGAGTGACGTCCACGGACGTACTCGGTGTCCAGGGTCCTGCTGTTTTTAAAGCTTGGAGTGGATCTAAAAATTGCTTAAAGCACCGTTTGGGGGCAGATTTCAGCCTTGGCTGTGTTCTTTTAGTGGCCTTTTTGCGGCCCGTTCCCTGGTGGGTCCCCTTTTTTTGTGTGCAGGGGGTTTTTCATATACTTTCCCCTCTTGGCCCATCTCTTCCCCCATGAGTTTTGACTCTGGTGCTCTCGGTTCTTCAGGAAATATCAGAGAGATTTTCTCTTGACACTATCTCAGAAGGTGGCCCCTTTAGTGGCCTTTACCTCTGTTAGAGGGGTTTCTTAGTTGGCGGTCTTGTCTTGCAAGCCGCCATGCTTGATCCTCCATAAGGATTAGGTGATGGTGCGTCCGCGACCTTCCCTTCTTCCGAAGGAGGTTTCGGCCTTTCATACTTTAGGCGTGGTACGCACTTTGCAGGTATACCAGCCTACTACGGCTCTGTTTCGGAGCTTCTGACTCTCTTTTGTGTCGGTGTCTGGTCCACAAAGGGCCTGGCGGTCTCGTCAACCACCATTTCTCGGTGGATCAGGCAGGCCGTCATACAGGCCTATGCTCCTAAGGGGCGGGCCCCCCTTTCCGGTCACGGCACTTTCGACCAGGGCAATTGATGCTTCCTGGGTTTTTTTTTCCGACATCATGCGTCGGTCTCACAGGTGTGCGAGGCGGCGATTTGCTAGTCCGTTCACGCTTTTTCCAGAATTTACATGGTTGCTGTGAGTGCATCGTATGATGTTTTTTTCAGTCCCTAGTTTTTGCCGGCGGCTGTTTAAAGTTGCACCTCCTCCGTTGAGGAGCTCTGCTTGTTTTGGGGTGAAGTTAAAATTGGTTTTACTGATATATTTCACACCCCTTGTTTTTTTACACTGCTTGCGGACGTCCCACTTGTCAAGATTTAAGGAGCTGTGTCCGTCCATGGAGGATAAGAGAAAATAGGATTTTTTGTACTCCCCTAAAAATACTTTTCTCTGAAGTCCATGGACGGACACAGCTCCCACCCCTCCTTTTTAGGTTTGTACTGCTTGTTAGGAACTGAGGCTGCAAGCTGTAGTGAGGAGGGTTATGTCTGGAGGGACCGCCCCCTGGGCGGGGCTGTTCAACTCTGCCTAGTCCTCTCCTGTAAACAGGGAACATAACCCACTTGTCAAGATTTAAGGAGCTGTGTCCGTCCATGGACTTCAGAGTAAAGGATTTTACGGTGAGTACAAAAAATCCTATTTTTTTATATTCTAATAAAATAAAAAATATTTTGAATTTTCAAAATCCAAGTTTTGATAAAAAATATATAATAAACAGAAATGTTTACAAATCACTACTTTTAGTTTTTTTTGTTCAATAACCGCCAAAGAAATTAAAAATGATGCCAAAAACATAGTTCATATCTCCCTAGCTGAAGATGCAAGAAATTCCTAATTGACCAGCCTGACTGGGCTGACAGATTCTCAAAATATCCCCTCCAACATGGGACTAAGAAATGGTATCAAGAAACAACTAGCAGGAGGCTTTCTCTGGCTCTTTGCAAGTTTTCTGCTTTACCAGAGTTTTGATGACCACTTTAAATGTGCTAATCTTGATTCCCAATGAAATAGGTGGTTCACATTTTAACAAACTTTCAGCCAAATCTGCTTTTACTTTCAGCAAGTGGGCTTCTTGGGCTGCATTCACACCTGAGCGTTTTGTCGCCTGAAGCGCGACGCCCCAAAGCGCTAGAGGGGAAAAAATACATTATTCTCTATGGAGATGGTTCACATCTCCACTACAAAACGCTGAATGCCTAAAGCCCAAACAAGTTCTGGACCCTTTTTTGTCACTCAAATTTGGGCGTTTTACATTGGTGACCCTAGACCTGTAAAAAATTGCGGTAAAAAACGCTGCGTTTTGTCGCGGCAAATCGCGGTTAAAAACGCCGCGTTTTGTCGCGGCAAATCGCGGTAAAAACCGCTGCAAAACGCTACGCTCAGGTGTGAATGCAGCCTCAGGCCAAATTTTGTTAAAAACACCCTTTTGTTTCCATGTTTTTATCCAAGTTTTTTTTTGCACGCGTAGCTTAATAACATATTGTATAATATGTAACAATCATATGCCTCATATCAATCCAGTAGCTTGTATCTAAATTTATTATGTGCATGTTCAGTGATTAAACATGTGTATTAGACAAAAGAATGGGATACAGTCCTCCATGGCTATGACTAGTGCTTGCCAACAAAGAGTCATTCAAACAAGATGTGTTTAACCACTTTAGCCCCGGGCCTGTTTTTCAGAGTCTGTGTTTACGAGACTAAAACATTTTTTTTTGCTAGAAAATTACTTAAAACCCCCAAACATTATATATTTTTTTTTCTAACACCCTAGAGAATAAAATGGCAGTCATTGCAATACTTTTTGTCACACCGTATTTGCGCAGCGGTCTTACAAGCGCACTTTTTTTGGAAAAAATTCACTTTTTTAAATTAAAAAATAAGACAATAAATTTGGCCCAATTTTTTTATATATTGTGAAAAATAATGTTACGCTGAGTAAAATGATACCCAACATGTCGCGCTTGAAAATTGCGCCTGCTCGTGGCATGGCGTCAAACTTTTACCCTTAAAAATCTCGATAGGCGACGTTTAAAAAATTCTACAGGTTGCATTTTTTGAGTTAGAGTAGGCCTAAGGCTAAAATTATTGCTCTCGCTCTAACGATCGTGGCGATACCTCACTTGGTTTGAACACCGTTTTCATATGCGGGCGCTACTTGTGTATACATTCGCTTCTACGCGCGAGCTTGTCGGGACGGGGCGCTTTAAAAAATTTTTTTGGGGGTTTTCGGATTTATTTTTATTTATTTTACAATTTTTATCACTGAAAAAAAAAAAGAAATATCACCTTTATTCCTATTACAAGGAATGTAAACATCCCTTGTAATAGAAAAAAGCATGATAGGTCCTCTTAAATATGAGATCTGGGGTCAAAAAGACCTCAGATCTCATATTTAGGCTTAAATGCAAAAAAAAAAAAAATTTGAAACTAATTTTTTCAAATGACAAAAAAAAAAAATGTTGCTTTAAGACGCTGGGCGGGACTGACGTTTTGACGTCACTTCCGCCCAGCAGAGCTATGGGGACGGGTGAAGGAGATTTTTCCTTCACTCGCAACCCCACACAGCTGCCGAACGGTCCCGATCTCCTCCGCCGCTACCGACGGCTACGGTAAGCGGCGGAGGGCTCGGGAGGGGGGGGGCCCTCTCCCGCCACCGCGGAGACTGCCGTTATCGCTGACAGGACCGCCCACTGAAGAGATGAATATCTCGGTTGTGGCAGCAGCTGCTGCCGTTACCGAGATATCCATCTTCAAAGTGATGACGTATAACGACGGTGGGCGGTCGGCAAGTAGTTAATGATGAATACTATTATAAATACTAGTACAGTATTATCAATATTAGTACAGTACTCAAGTGGTCTATATTGCTAGTAAGCCATACATGGATCAGTTTTTGTTTTCTCAGCCAGTGGGCTGATTGAGAAAACTGAATGGGTTCACCTATTCACACATGCAAGGTGGATGGAGGAATCTCCTTCACTGTGTTATTGTATTCTGAGAGTGGGGATGACTTTGCTGCCAAAATACACTAATCGGCACTGCAGCCAAAGTTTGTTTTAAAGGAGTTGTAAAGTTTTTTTTTTCTAAATGGGTTCCTTTAAGATTGCATTGTTGGTTTACTTACCTTTTCCTTCGATTTTCCCTTCTAAATGTTTTTTACAGCGTCTCCCTGCAGGGATGTAGTCCCAAGGGAGGGGGTCGAGCATGCCGACTTACCCCCAGCCAGAATGACTCGCATAATGGGGGCAGGCTTACTGAGGAGAAACAGGAAGTGAGAAATTCAGACAAAGAAAAAAAAACATTTAGAAGGGACATTGAAGGAAAAGGTAAGTAAACCAACAATGCACTAGCTTAAAGGAACTTATTTAGAAAATAAAAAACAAACCTTTACAACCCCTTTTAAGAGAATATACAGGCTCTGTGGAAAAGATGCTCTTCAGATAAAAACCACACCATTTACAAGATAATAACAAAGAAATATCACAAAAATCTTCACGGCCAAAAAAAATCATTTCTCCAACATCATCGCAAATGCCCTTAACCGCCCCCGAGAACTCTTCAAGCTGGTCACTCAGACTATGAATCCAGCTTGTTTAGAGGCCCCCAATTCTGATTCACAAGAATTTTGCAACAAATTATCGGATTATTTCATTAATAAAATTGAAAAAATCCGTGAAAGTATTCAGCAAAATGGAACCGTCACCAACTCCCCCCCAAATCACAAACCTAATACCCACATAAATCCGTCGCAACCACCAAAGTTCACTCTAAAACCCATTTCCATCGATGCCACTAAAAACATCATCGGGACTCTGCGTAATAGCACAGCACCCAATGATATCATCCCCACTAAACTGCTGAAAGAAACTGCCGATATACTGGCACCAGCTATCACGCAGCTCATTAACCAATCATTCAAGGAGGGCATGGTGCCCACCTTGCTAAAACAAGGTACAATAAAACCAATTCTAAAAAAAACTACCCTCGACCCCAAAGACCCAAACAACCGAAGGCCCATAACAGCTCTAAATGTCTTCTCCAAGGTAATGGAGAAAGTAGTTGTACAACAGCTGCAACTGCATTTAGACACCCATAAATTACTCGATCCGTTTCAATCAGGCTTCCGTCCGGGTCACGGAACAGAAACGGCGCTGCTTAAAATATGGGATGACGCTCTAGAGGCCGCAGACGAAGGAGAATCGTGTCTCCTGATACTGCTGGACCTAAGCGCGGCTTTTGACACTGTAGACCACGGACTACTACTGGCTAGGCTAGCTGAAGTAGCCGGAGTCGCTGAATGTGTTTTACCCTGGTTCTCCTCCTTCTTGGGAAAACCGATCACAAATGGTGAAACTGGGGTCTTTCACTTCTGAAAAACGTACGGTGTCATGCGGAGTCCCTCAGGGATCTCCCTTATCGCCCGTATTGTTTAATATCTATTTTCGCCCTCTCTTTGAAATCATCAGTAACCAGAAGTTACTTTACCACTCCTATGCAGAAGACACACAACTGTATTTCCGCATCTGCAACAAAAAGGATCATTCTCTTGGACTAGAGAAATGCCTCACTCTAATAGATAACTGGATGACAAACGGTTATCTTAAACTCAATGGTTCGAAAACAGAACTTCTCCTGTTTCACGCTAACCGGAAAAATCACCCCGCGTCAACATGGACTCCCCCACCCATTCTGGGTAAAACTATCACCCCTAGCACCAAAGTCAAAAGTCTCGGAGTCATTTTCGATACCTACATGACAATGGATGCACAAATAGGGTCAGTAGTCAGCGGATCCCACCATCTGCTGCGCCTACTACGCAGACTCACGCCCTTTATCCCGAAAGAGGACATTGCAGTCGTGGTGGGAACAATCATCAATTCCAGACTCGACTACGCAAATGCCCTCTATCTAGGACTCCCCAAATACCAAATCACTCGTCTGCAAGTCGTTCAAAATACGGCCGCTCGACTAGTGACTGGGAAAAAAACATGGGAATCAATCTCACCTTCACTGAGATCCCTTCATTGGTTGCCAGTAAAAGACAGAATCACTTTCAAGGCACTCTGTTTAATACATAAGTGTATTCAAGGCAACGCCCCCCAATATCTATGCGAAAAAATAAAAGCCCATACAGTAGGTGTTTGTGATATTGTGCTTTTAGCAGGACAGCGTCGCGCTGATACTCGGCGACAGGGTGCCGAGATCTCGCCGACATCTCACACTCACTGGAATAGTGACAGCACATCCCAGCAAGCGCGTCATAGAAGCGACGGGAGATCCGACTTGGATTCCCGCCAATTCTACACGTGTGCAGCGTTTGTTATGAATCCTGAGGGGGAAGTCCCCGCCGGATTTTAAATAAAAATCCGGCATGGGTCCCCCCCTCAGGAGCATACCGGGCCCTTAGGTCTGTTATGGGTTGTAAGGAGAGCCCCCCCTACGCCGAAAAAAACGGCGTAGGGGGTCCCCCTACAATCCATACCAGACCCGTATCCAAAGCACGCTACCCGGCCAGCCAGGAAGGGAGTGGGGACGAGCGAGCGCCCCCCCCCTCCTGAGCCGTACCAGGCTGCATGCCCTCAACATGGGGGGGTTGGGTGCTCTGGGGCAGGGGGGCGCACTGCGGCCCCCCACCTCAGAGCACCCTGTCCCCATGTTGATGAGGACAGGGCCCCTTCCCGACAACCCTGGCCGTTGGTTGTCGGGGTATGCGGGCGGGAGGCTTATCGGAATCTGGGAGCCCCCTTTAATAAGGGGGCCCCCAGATACCGGCCCCCCCACCCTAAGTGAATGAGTATGGGGTACATCGTACCCCTACCCATTCACCTGCAAGAAAAGTGGTAAAAACACAAATAAACCACACAGTGTATTAAAATATTTTATTTTTCTGCTCCGGAGGCCGCCCCCTGTCTTCTTTATTAGCTCTTTTACCAGGGGGGGCTTCTTCTTTGACGTCTTCGGGTGGGTGGGGGCCGCCGTCTGGTTCTCTTCCACCGCCGGGGGGGGGTGGCTTTTAAAAAAGCCCCCACCCCCCCGGCGGGTTTCCTCCGGCGTCTTCGGCGGGGCTCTTCTTCCGCTATCCCGACGGGTCTTCTCCGCTATCCGGGGGGTCTCGCCGCTCTCCGCTGTTGACTCGTCGCACCCCGGTTCTTCGTCTCGCAGTCCGGTCCCTTCTTCCGTGCTGTACGTCTTCTTCCGCGCTGTGACGTCATGTTCTTCACTTCTCTTCTTCTCCCGATGTTGACTCGCCGGTCCTCCTCGCTGAAATGACGGATGCGCGCCTTGCATCGGACCTATATAGGCCTCACAGTCCCATCATGCTCTGTACCTACCCATGTGATACCTACCACGTGGTAGGTATCACATGGGTAGGTACAGAGCATGATGGGACTGTGAGGCCTATATAGGTCCGATGCAAGGCGCGCATCCGTCATTTCAGCGAGGAGGACCGGCGAGTCAACATCGGGAGAAGAAGAGAAGTGAAGAACATGACGTCACAGCGCGGAAGAAGACGTACAGCACGGAAGAAGGGACCGGACTGCGAGACGAAGAACCGGGGTGCGACGAGTCAACAGCGGAGAGCGGCGAGACCCCCCGGATAGCGGAGAAGACCCGTCGGGATAGCGGAAGAAGAAGAGCCCCGCCGAAGACGCCGGAGGAAACCCGCCGGGGGGGGTGGGGGCTTTTTTAAAAGCCACCCCCCCCCGGCGGTGGAAGAGAACCAGACGGCGGCCCCCACCCACCCGAAGACGTCAAAGAAGAAGCCCCCCCTGGTAAAAGAGCTAATAAAGAAGACAGGGGGCGGCCTCCGGAGCAGAAAAATAAAATATTTTAATACACTGTGTGGTTTATTTGTGTTTTTACCACTTTTCTTGCAGGTGAATGGGTAGGGGTACGATGTACCCCATACTCATTCACTTAGGGTGGGGGGGCCGGTATCTGGGGGCCCCCTTATTAAAGGGGGCTCCCAGATTCCGATAAGCCTCCCGCCCGCATACCCCGACAACCAACGGCCAGGGTTGTCGGGAAGGGGCCCTGTCCTCATCAACATGGGGACAGGGTGCTCTGAGGTGGGGGGCCGCAGTGCGCCCCCCTGCCCCAGAGCACCCAACCCCCCCATGTTGAGGGCATGCAGCCTGGTACGGCTCAGGAGGGGGGGGGCGCTCGCTCGTCCCCACTCCCTTCCTGGCTGGCCGGGTAGCGTGCTTTGGATACGGGTCTGGTATGGATTGTAGGGGGACCCCCTACGCCGTTTTTTTCGGCGTAGGGGGCTCTCCTTACAACCCATAACAGACCTAAGGGCCCGGTATGCTCCTGAGGGGGGGACCCATGCCAGATTTTTATTTAAAATCCGGCGGGGACTTCCCCCTCAGGATTCATAACAAACGCCGCACGCGTGTAGAATTGGCGGGAATCCAAGTCGGATCTCCCGTCGCTTCTATGACGGCTCTGTCTCCATCGCGGCAAGCCAGCTCGGCGCTGGCTCCCAACAGGGCGGATCCCCGAAAGACCGCCAAAGCTCAGCGGCGTCTATGCTAGAGAAATATGCACATGATCTGGGTAGCCAGAAACCTGTGCAGCAGCCCCACACCTCCTATGCGGCAAAGGCAGCAAAGAACATCCCCCTCTAAGAAGCCTCAACAAGTGGAGCAGCGTGTAACAGAAAAAATGGCGATCGCAGCTACAAGGATCACAGTGAGTACTCCCCCCCCCTCCACCTGGAATAGCAGACCCCTCTGAATTTTAGCACAATGAACCCTCTCTGCAGTACATACTGCAGTCCACATATATGGTTTCTCTCTAAGGCTCGATTCACACCTATGCATGTTGCTTTTTAGCGTTTTTGCGGTGCTTGCTGCGTTTTTTTGACATGCGTTTTTACCGTTTGAAGACATGGAGAACATGCTGCATCGTTCCAATGTACATATTGTCTGCATGCCTGAAAAGTCTGAAGGGAAACGCCCTGTAAATTTTATTGAAACTTGGCTGGCTGATGCATTTGGAAGAAATAATCTCACTCCATTTTTTTTCTGTGGAAAGAGCTCACAGGGTGACTCCCCGGCCACCTCCATCAGGGGACAATGACAGACCATTCTTGCTGAAACTCCTACACTATAAAGATAGGGATATTGTCCTACTTCTGGCTAGGCAGAAGGCAAACCTGAAAATACAAGGAACCAAAGTGTATATATATTCAGATTTCTCAGCGGCTGTCCAAAAGCAAAGAGCAAAATTTCGGAGGTGAAAAAGCAACTACGCGCAATCTCGGGAATATATTCCATGCTCTACAATGACATACATGGAAAATACTGTCCACAGGCCCCCAAAACATATACTGCTTTTGCCAAATATGTAACAAATTGGATTATTTGATTTATGGAGATGTAAGTCTCCTCTTAAGGCCCAATTTGCTGACTCATTCTACCCTATCTCGTATAGAGTTAACTTTATTTATACTGTAATTGTTAGTATCAGCAAACTCGCCTGACCTGAACCCCATAGAGAATCTATGGGGCATTGCCAAGAGAAAGATGAGACCTGAGACTGAACAATGCAGAAGAGCTGAAAGCCGCTATTGAAGCATCCTGGTCTTCCATAACACCTCAGCAGTGCCATAGGCTGATGGCTTCCATGCCACACCGCATTGAGGCAGTAATTGCTGCAAAAGCAGCCCAAACCAAGTACTGAGTACATATGCATGCTTATACTTTTTATGTACAGTCATTGTTTTATTGATTGCATGTAATATTCACATTTTCTGAAATTTTGGATTTGGGGTTTTCATGAGCTGTAAGCCATAATCATCACAATTATGACAAATCGCGGCTTGAACTATCTTGCTTTGCATGTAATGAGTCTATCTTATATATTAGTTTCACCTTTTAAGTTGCATTAGTGAAATAAATGAACTTTTGCACGATATTCAAATTTTTCGAGTATCATCTGTATCTTCAATCTATGGGTTCTGCTATAAGAAGTAAAATGGCACCCCTATATGCAAATTTATTGATGGCTGACCTAGAGGAAAAATTCCTGAACAGCATACAACAAAAGCCATACAGATACTATTGCTATATCAATCATATTTCTTTATCGTACACCATGGGACACAGAGCTTTATATCATTACATAATGGGTTGTATGGTCACCAGAGGTGAGTGGACACTGGCACAACCAGACAGTTCCCCTCTATATAACCCCTCCCATCAGGAAAGTACCTCAGTTTTTTCGCCAGTGTCTAAGGTGTTGAACACGTGGAGGATGTGCTAAGGAAAGCTTTGCCAAAGAGACCCTCTGGGGGTAAAAAGAGCTATGCTTTTGGATCCATCCAAGATGCCAAATAATTACGCTGAAACTGGATGGGATCCGGGCCTCATGTCTCTCTTCGGAGGACTTGGCTCTAGGGTCCAGCACTTTCGCTTCATACGCTAAAAGTCCTGGTAAGAGTCTTTTACAAGGCCCAGGGGAGAGGTCTCCTTTAAATAGGAACCCATATCCCTGAAGGTTGGCACACAAAGGCCACCGAGATGGGTGAAGAATGGTGCTGACTGAATTTTTTCAGCAGAAAAACCTGCGGTGGGGATAAAGGTATGAGAAAGAGGATCCTAAGATCAATCTTAGGGAGACCCAGCACAGTTCGTATAAGCAGGGAGAGGCTCTCTCTTGTCCCAGGACAGCTGCAATTACTGCCCTAGGTAGGGCGCATGCTTTATCGGCGGTGGGGGAGGCGGATTACGAGCGTGCGCGCGCACGGGCATGCTGATTTGAAAGATGGTGCTCAGACAGGAGACTTAAAGCAATCTCAGAGGCCTGCAGCTCTTCCTTTGGGACACAGCAACATTCAGGTGGAACGTAAGCTCTATGTGGTTGTGGGGCACTACCAAAGAGGGACACCTACTCTATGGCATGAAACTGTGTGTTTTAAGTTGCATACTTGATGTAGATTGCTAAACTGAGCACAGTAGTATATGCATTTGAAAAATAAGTGATCTGGCACCTCATCCTTATAGAATGATACAGGGTTGTGAAAAGGATAGGAGGATTATAACGGTGCCATTGACAAATCGCAAAAGATATTTGAAACAAAATTAAAGACAATTTTTTTATTCAATATATAAATTGATTAAAAACATGGACAGTAAACTAGAAATGATACTGATTTAGAGTAATTGTATCAAAAAATACTGACATGTTTCGGCAAATCGTTGCCTTCTTCAGGGGTGTGAGGGTCAATCAGTAAATGTATTAGTCTATTGAAAAAACATAAGCAATTAGTAAAGAAATATACATAAATGTTTCAAAACAAGGCTAAATTTATCAAAAGATATGCGGGCAAGACGGATCCAAAATGTGGGAGAACCAACAAGACAGAGTAAGTGCCATAGAGAAAGCTGTACCTACCCCAAGTTGGAAAACGAGGCGAGATGCCGCACAGCAAGGCAACAGCCTGGAAGCTCCAAGCACTAATGTGATTGCAGGGGGCTAATAATTCAAACTACAAGGAAACACAAATTTCAAAAGCTAGTTAGGGGTTTAAATCACATGAGATAACTCACGGTTAGTATCCCTAAGTAAGGGCTAGCATAGCCTCCATACGTACCTATTATTATAAAGAAATTGTAAAGTTCAATAGGTGGGCGCTGATAAAACTTCCATAAACAAGGAGATATCCGATTAATCAATAGGTAGATTGACTGCACCAGTCAAGACAGCCCATAGATTTTAACAGGGAGATATCAATCAATCCTATTGAAAAGTATAACAAAATTAGCAATGCTAATGGGAATAGTCCTGCAATGACAGTTAAGTAGCAATAGGTGGCAGACCTGTATCCAGCAGCAAAAGGTCAATCCCAATAGCAAAGCCAAATTAGAAAGTTACCTATGATGTATGTAAATAAGGCAGCAACGCACCACCATGGCTCGCCAGCAAATAAGTGCTGGCTGAGCCAGTTTAAAGAGCCCCCCAGCTGATCAGTGACAAGCGTCACCTGATCAGCTGCGGACAATAGCCACTGCGCATGCGCACACGCCATCCTGCGCCTACATTTCCCAGAATGCCGTGCGGCGTGACGTCAGCGAGTCGCAGCACTACAGCGAGCAGACAAGCCGAGGGCACGCCGACAGCAAGCAGTGACCACAAGCAAATGTGCCTTTAGACCGGTCCAGTTTAATCACCTTGTTGAATGATCGTTTGAGCAAAGATCGACTGTAGCCCCGGGAATGTAGTCTACAGTACAGATCATTCGCTGCAATATGAAAATCCGTATCTCTGGTGCAGTTTTTTTTTTTTAAGCCTAAGGATCTGGCTGTAAGGAATGCTATCTAGCAAAGGTTCAGGGTGTGCGCTGCTCGCATGGAGAATAGTGTTCCCTGGAGAGGGCTTGCGATATAGCGATGAATGCAGACGACCAGTTGAGTCGACATGGATACGCAGATTCAGGAAGCTCACATCGGTCTGACTGCATTCAATGGTAAACTTAAGATTGTAGGTGTTGGTGGCCAGCGATTGCATTAAAAGTGTGAGCTCATCCCTGGAACCAGACCAGAGCATAAGTACATCATCTATATATCTGTACCATTTAATGACATTTAGATCGCAATCTGGATAAACGTATGTCCGAAAAGATCTCCTTCTCCCACCCCCCCAGATACAGGTTTGCGTAGCTGGGGGCACACTTGGTTCCCATAGCCACTCCCTGTATCTGGATGAAGTGGGAGGAGTCGAACATAAATACATTCCTTGTTAGGATAAACTTCAAGAGTTTTAGAACAAAGTCGTTGTATAAGTCAAAGGTCAAACCACGTGCCTGTAGCTCCGTGGATATGACTTCCAACCCTCTAGTGTGAGGAATACAGTTATATAAACTCTCCACGTCAAGTGCCTCCAGGCGGGATGGACTTGCTGTCCAGAGTTTGAAGCAAATGAATCGTGTCCTTGACATGGGAGGGAAGAGAAATTACATGGGGCAACAAATATCTGTCCACCAGAGCGCTGGCGTTTTCCGTTAAACCTTTACATCCTGAGACGATGGGTCGTCCCGGAGGGTGTTTAAGTGATTTGTGAACTTTCAGGAGCGCGTAAAATGTAGGGATATTGGATTCCCTTACATTCAAAAAGTTCCAGGTGTTCCAGTCAATAACGCCTTTCTGATAGGCTTCAAAAATTAGGTCATAGTACTCCTTGAAAAAATTGTCAATGTTTTTGAAATGGGTCTGTACCATTCATTGTTGCCAAGGATGTCGAGGCACATGGTTTCATATGCCTCGACATCCATGACAACAACGTTTCCACCCTTGTCGGCTGGTTTTATGATCAGTTTAGGGTGATTTTGTAGATCAGATACAGCCTTCAATAGGGCAGGGGAAAGATGTCCTTGTAGTCATCTTAAGCCTGTTCCCTTCTAATTTTGATTTTAATTATCACGCTTTAAGGTATGGTTGGACCATCTAGACAGTCCTTTAATTTTTGGCTATCTTTCCTGACATAACTACTCCTGCTGTATTTTGTTAATATGTGGTTTCAATATACAATATTCTAATAATGGTCTTCTTTAATATTTCTTTAATATATTAGCCACCTCGTTTGGGTCAGGACAGCAACATCTACCCTGAGGGGTTACCTTGGCGGGTTGTGTGTGAAGCTAAGGGTAGGTTTTGCACTTTCTACCCTAAGGATAGTGCTGTCAACCCCTTCCATGGGCTGATCAGCACAGGGTTATGGGGGGGTTTCAGTTAATTTGTGTGTACTTTAAATCTTGAGGGACTATGGTCTCTAATGCCTCGCCACTCATCCCAGCCAAACTTATATACCATACATATCCTTGAATTTTTGTATAATAATGTCCAAATATTTAATGTAATGTATATTTGATGTGTGTGCTAAAACTGCTCTGTTTTATTTTAGAGTATCTCACAGAGACGATCTTGTCTTACTTGTCCTGAAGAAGCCAGTGTCTGGCAAAACTAGTATGGTTGACTCGATCAAAATATACCCTTAGAAATTGCTCCCACGTTCTATCTTTTCTCTATTGTATTCTGAATCATATATTTATATTTCTTTCTCGTACATCACGGGACACAAATCGGCATATTCATTACTATGTGGGTTATATGGAGTACCTTCAGGTGATGGACACTGGCAATCTCAAACAGGAAGTCCCCTCCCTATATAACCCCCTCCCATAGGAGGAGTCCCTCAGTTTTTTCGCCAGTGTCTTAGGTGTTGGTCACAAATTAGCTTTGCTCCACGTCCTTGGGACCAGGGCAGGCTAAACGGATCTGTCCAAAGGGCCTCAGTGCTAAGGTGGACAGTACCCAGGCCCCAAGTCGTGTGGTGTTGCCTATAATGCTTCTCCTAGGAGGGCTGGACCCTGGGCCCAGGACTTTGGTTTTTTCAAAAATCAAAAAGTTCCTGTTGCCAGGGTGCTGTATAGGTCCAGGGCAGAGGTGATCCTTGGGACCCCAGTACCTGAAGGTCTAGTACGCTACCCACGGAGAAGGGAGACGATTGGACCACTTGCTATGCAGACTGTCCTGCAGCTTGGAGCAGGTAAGGGGGGGTTTGCGGGACTTGGTCCGTCGGCAGGCCCCCCGGGGGAGAGTCTGGTGGTCTAGCCTGGGTATGCTCTGCATGGGCGAAGAGGTCCACTATGTCAGTCTAAATGACAGGATGGTCTAATGTGTCCCCAGTACCTAGCCCCCCTTGTTTTGGTTTGTGTGCTTAGTTTTTTTATTGCTGCTATACCCTGGCTGCCATGACATCAGGTCTAGGACCAAAATTGTCTTACCTCCAGGGTTGTTTTCCAGCGCTCCACAGTGCACATGGTTGAGGCCTAGGCCTTGCGTCCTCCTTCCGGGTGGCACGGCGCACGGCGCGGGTGAGACGGCTCATTATTACAGGGTGGCGGGGAACGTGCCGTTCTGTGTCCCTTGGCGCGCACCGCTGTGCGTATGTGTGGAAGGGAGGCACCGATTGTCAGGAGGAAGGGGGCGTCCCCTCCTCTGTTATCTTCAGCTCAGTGAGTGAGCTGAAGTGCTGCAAGACGGATGCAGAGCGCTGGAGCTCCTAGAGTGATGCCGACACCTAGTGGCATAGAAGGGGTATTGCAAGTCCGGAGTTTTCTCCCCAAGGACTGATTTTTTCTGTAAAGCCTAGACCCTTGCAGCAGCTGGCAAGCACACAAACTTGGGAACAGTCACAAAAAAAAAAAAGAGAGAATGGCTGTCTTTTCCCAGTAGCAGGGATATTAGGTAACCTATTTACCCTAGCTAATTTATTATTACTCCTTGCTACAACAGTGGGTTGTTGTTTCACGGAGTGCCTCAGTATTGTATCATGGCTCCAAAGGGCTCAGGAACCAGGGCGGCAAAAGCTGCAAAGAAACCTAAGGGTTCCCCCTCTGGTTCTGAGGATCTGTCAGGCTATGCCAGGACTATCCTTGTCTAATAATCCAGAGGAAGTTGCCTCGGATGAGCCATCGGGTGCGTCTGGTGCTTCGGCTGGCCCTAACCCGCCCATCCCTGTTTGTCACAGAGGAAAAGCTAGCTGCCTCTCTGGGAGGGCTAGAACAAAGACTGACAGCTATGTTCAATAGTACTTTCCCAGGCAAAAAGCGGGCTAAATCCCCATCGCCTAAACTCGGATGCTGAGGTTCTTTCTCCTGAGGAATATGAATCTCAGGAGGATCAAGGAGAGCAGAACCTGGAGGGTTCAGATATTGAGGAATCCACCATAGAGGAACCATTTTCAGCCTCCCAAGCGGAGTCTGTGGATCCAGTCTTTGACAGACATGGTCCGTTCGGCATTTAAATTGCCTCTGATAGGGCCTCAAGTCTCTACGGTATCTTCTTTGGGCTCCTTAACCACTTCCTTACTGGGCACTTAAACCCCTTCCTGACCAGAGGACTTTTTGCGATTCGGCACTGCGTCGCTTTAACTGACAATTGCGCGGTCGTGCGACGTGGCTCCCAAACAAAATTAACGTCCTTTTTTCCCCACAAATAGAGCTTTCTTTTGGTGGTATTTGATCACCTCTGCGGTTTTTATTTTTTGCGCTATAAACAAAAATAGAGCGACAATTTTGAAAAAAAATAAAATATTTTTACTTTGTTGCTATAATAAATAGCTCAATTTTTTTTTTTACGTTTTTTTTTAATCCTCAGTCTAGGCCGATACGTATTCTACATATTTTTAGTAAAAAAAAAAAAAAAAAAAAATCGCAATAAGCGACTGGTTTGCGCAAAAGTTATAGCGCCTACAAAATAAGGGACAGAATTATTATTATTTTTTTTTTTTTACTAGAAATGGCGGCGATCTGCGATTTTTATTGGGACTGCGACGTTATGGCGGACACGTCGGACACTTTTGACACATTTTTGGCGCCATTCACATTTATACTGCAATCAGTGCTATAAATATGCACTAATTACTGTATAAATTTTTTTTTTACTAGAAATGGCGGCGATCTGCGATTTTTATTGGGACTGCAACGTTATGGCGGACACATCGGACACTTTTGACACATTTTTGGCGCCATTCACATTTATACTGCAATCAGTGCTATAAATATGCACTAATTACTGTATAAATGCTTTTTTTTTACTAGAAATGGCGGCGATCTGCGATTTTTATTGGGACTGCGACGTTATGGCGGACACATCGGACACTTTTGACACATTTTTGGCGCCATTCACATTTATACTGCAATCAGTGCTATAAATATGCACTAATTACTGTATAAATGTGACTGGCAGGGAAGGGGTTAACACTAGGGGGTGAGGAAGGGGTTAAATGTGTACCCTAATTAGTGTTATAACTGTGGGGGAGGGGGGGTGACTGGGGGGGTGACCGATCTATGTCTCTATGTACAAGGGACACAGATCCGTCTCCTCTCTCCCCTGACAGCACCGCTGTCTGCGAGAGCCGGGAATGAGAGATGATCTCATATGTAAACATATGAGATCATCTCTCATTGGCCGCACAGATCGCCTAGGAAACTGCCGCTCCGATTGGCCGTTCACGGCGATCTGTGACTGGCTGTGTCCAAGGGACACGGCCAGTACAGAAGTTCCCCGCCGCGCGCTCGGGAGCGCGCGCGGGGAACGTGTAAAGGAGAGGCCGTAAAAACACGGCCTGTTAGAGATTGGGAGCCGCGCTGAGGCCGTACAAAGTCGTACGGCCGTCAGCAAGTGGTTAAAGGCTCCACTAAGTAACGCTCTGTTTCCAGTCCATCCTCTCTTAGAGGATCTGTTATTTAAAGATTGGGTACGACCGGACAGAATATTCATACCCCCTAAGAGGTTTGGTGTCCTCTACCCTATGGAAGAAAAGTTTTCCAAAAGATGGGCGCTCCCAGCTGTGAACGCAGCCATTTCCTGCGTGAATAAGTCATTGACTTGTCCCGTGAAGAACATACAGATGTTCAAGGACCCTGTCGGTAAACGACTGGAAACTCTTAAAGGCTTCTTTTACCACGGCTGGGGCAGTGGTGCAGCCAGCTGTGGCTGCTATTGGCGTTTGTCAAACATTAAAAGACCAGACAAAGCAGATGTTAAGGGATATTCCGGCCGAGCAGGCACAAGAATTAGCCGACCTTCCCAGAGCGCTGTGTTTTGCGGTGGATGCGATTAAGGATTCCATCCAGCAAGTTTCCCGTTTGTCACTCTTCTTGGTACACATGCGAAGGCTCTTGTGGCTAAAGAATTGGTCGGCTGAGACTCCACGTAAAAAACTCTTAGCAGGCTTCCCCTTTCACGGAGGAAGGCTTTTTGGTGAAGATCTGGATAAATATATTCAGACAATATCTAGTGGCAAAAGCACTCTTTTGCCGGTCAAGAAGAAACCTCGAGGCCCCGCGTTTAAGCGGCAGCTGTCACCAACTCCGGGGGCCTTCAAACTTTAGGCAGTATCGACGGCCTCCTGCACGATCAAACTTTGGTAATAAGTCGCAGGGACAGGCCTCAGGTGGCAAGAGACCATGGGCTCGTAAGCCAGCAAAACCAGTCCCCAAGTAAGTCAGCCCAATGATGGGGCGCCCCCGCTCTATCGGGTGGGGGGAAGGCTTTGGTTCTTTGCAGAAGTTTGGGAAGCCAATATCCCCGACAAGTGGGTTCTTTCCTTGGTCGCCGCAGGGTACAAGATAGTTTCTGGAGTGTCCTCCTCTTCATTTTCAGGAATCAAGGATTCCAAAAGATCCAGTAAAGAAGGCATGTCTGCTGGCAGCCTTGGATCATCTACTATTCCAGGGGGTAATCCTAGAGGTGCCAGCCCAAGAACGGGGGCTAGGCTTTTACTCCAACCTATTTATCATTCCAAAGCCCAACGGCGACATCAAACCAATCCTGGATCTGAAGGGTCTGAACTCTTACCTAAGGGTGCGCACCTTTCGGATGGAATCTGTACGGTCGGCGGCAGCTGCCTTGCAGCAAAACGATTATTTAGCCTCAATAGATTTAAAGGATGCATACCTACATGTACCAATCTTTCAGGGGCATCAGAGGTTCCTGCGCTTTGCAGTCGCAGAACGCCACTTCCAATTTGTGGCTCTCCCCTTCGGGCTAGCTACAGCCCCAGTGGCGGAACTACCGCCATAGCGACCCACGCGGGCGCTATGGGGCCCGCAGCTGAGTGAGGATCAGGGGGGCCCGGTGAGCCCCGAGTGCTGAGGAGCAGGGACCGATCTGTAGCCGAGCGCGGCCAGCACCATGCGTTCACGTGGGATGGACCCCCCCCGCGCGCTGAATCCCACCAGCAGCACGCCCCCCCCCCCCCCCCCCCCCCGCTCCTGTGAATACAGTGGTGAGTGCCTCATCCTGTTCCCCGCTGCAATGCCCTCTCTCCCGTCAGCAGCAACCCCCTCGCTCCCACCTTCAGCGGTAAGCAGCACTCCCGAGTGTGTCCCCCCCCCCCTCTCTCCCTGTAATGTCCCGATCAGGATGCTCTCTCTCACCAGCAGCACGCGGCTCTCCCCATCTTCCCCCCACTCCAGGAGAGCTGATGACTAGTTTGACAGGTAACCTACTGACAATTCCGTTCGGTCTTCCTCGCCCCTGTCAGTTCAGTGCTACTTGCAGGAGCCCAGCAGAAAGAGCATCTCACTGTCATCCCCATCCATCCCATGGTCCTCGCGTCCACCCCACGGTCCCCATGTCCATCCCACGGTCCCCCCGTCCATCCCACGGTCCCCCCGTCCATCCCACGGTCCCCCCGTCCATCCCACGGTCCCCCCGTCCATCCCACGGTCCCCCCGTCCATCCCACGGTCCCCCTGTCCATCCCACGGTCCCCCCGTCCATCTCACTGTCCCCCCGTTCTTCTCACTGTCCCCCCCCGTCCATCTCACTGTCCCCCCCCCCCCCCCCGTCCATCTCACTGTCCCCCCCCGTCCATCTCACTGTCCCCCCCGTCCATCTCACTGTCCCCCCGTCCATCTCACGGTCCCCCCGTCCATCTCACGGTCCCACCCCGTCCATCTCACAGTCCCACCCCGTCCATCTCACGGTCCCACCCCCGTCCATCTCACGGTCCCACCCCGTCCATCTCACGGTCCCACCCGTCCATCTCACGGTCCCACCCGTCCATCTCACGGTCCCCCCCGTCCATCTCACGGTCCCCCCGTCCATCTCACTGTCCCCCTGTCCATCCCACCATCCTCCTGTCCATCTTACTGTCACCCTGTCCATCCCACGGTCACCCTGTCCATCCCACGGTCACCCTGTCCATCCCACGGTCACCCTGTCCATCCCACGGCCACCCTGTCCATCCCACGGCCACCCTGTCCATCCCACGGGCCTTAGATATGATCGGCTGATTTGGAGTGTTGAGATAGAATGGGCCACCTTGGTGTGGTGTTGATAGTGTGGGTTGTTATAGGTAGGATGTGCTAGTTTGAACTGGCAGTGGAAGGTTTGGGTGCAGTGGATAGTAAGGGGTTTTGTAGATCGGGTGGGTTTCATTTAGGCCCCTTCCACGGTTAACGCAATGTGGCCACTGATTGGAGTTGGAACTTGGTTTGAGACCATCTTATGGGAACCACTCCAGGAGGTATACAGCCGGAATATCACATCTATAAGGAGGTAAGTGCTCTGTGAGCCCACTGTTTGAAGACTTTTTTAGAAGATTACCAGAAGAACATCAGTTTTATACACGGAGATCACCGTTTCTCACCTATTAAGACATTTTGTGGTATATTTTTTGTTCATTGCACATTGCTGCAGTTATTTTTCTGTTATATATAGCACTTTTTGCACTTATAATTCTTTATTATATTACTATTGCGCTCATCATTTTACATTTCATCCATTTTTGCATACCACGGCTGCCCACTGCGCCACGCCACATCCCTGCTCCCTGCTCGGTGGCTCTCCTCTCCTCCTCGGCTGCTAAGCCTCCTGACATGTCAGTGTACGTAGGACATGTCAGTGTATGTAGAACATGTCAGTGTTAGGCCGGGTACACACGGACAAACATGTACGGTGAAAGCGGTCCGTCGGACCGTTTTCACCGTACATGTCTGCCAGAGGGCTTCTGTACGATGGTTGTACACACCATCGTACAGAAGTCCGCGCGTAAACAATACGCGGGGCGTGTCCGCGGTGTCGCTGCGCCGATGACGCGGTGTCGCCGCGACAATGACGCGGCGACGTGGGCGGCCCGCTTTTAAAATGCTTCCACGCATGCGTCGAAGTCATTCGACGCATGCGAGGGACGGCGGGCGCCTGGACATGTACGGTAGGTCTGTACTGACGACCGTACATGTCCGAGCGGGCAGGATTCCAGCGGACTGTTTTAAAACAAGTCCAGGAATATTTGTCCGCTGGGAAAAGGCCCGGCGGGCAAATGTTTGCTGGAATTCGGCCCGCTCGCGCCCACACACGACCAAACATGTCTGCTGAAACTGGCCCGCGGACCAGTTTCAGCAGACATGTTTGGTCGTGAGTATGGGGCCTTAGTGTATGTAGGTCAGGTCATGTGTCAGAAACAACCTTGAAAGACATGCTAGTGTCCCTAAGAGCTTCCTTGCTAATGCTAATCTCATGGAATGTGTAACTGACACGTCAGTGTGTGTGTGTGTACTGACATACACATAGACACACACACTGACATGCATACACACACACACACTGACATACATACACGTCAGTGTGTGTGTGTGTGTGTGTGTGTGTGTGTGTGTGTGTGTGTGTGTGTACTGACGCGCACACACACGTAGGTCAGGGTATGTGTTTCAGGTAGGTCACACCGCGCCACTCCACCGCGCCCGCACCCCCCCATGCCGGCTTCGGGCTAAAGCCCCTAGTCTTTTTGCCACCTAGCAACGCCCCTGATCGCCGGCATGGTCTCCCAGCCAGGGGAAGAGAGAGGAGAGGAAGAGGTGAGCTGTCCGTATCAGCAGAGAGCGGAATTGCCCGCTGTAATAACTTTCATTAGAACTTCCAGTGTTCCCGGGGCTCATGTCACATAGTTCCACCTCTTGGTCCGGCACCTTTGATTGACAGAACGCCGGTCCAGTGTCGGACATGTGACATCATCAAAGGCGTTGGGCTAAGAGGTGGGGCTATGTGACGATGAGCCCCGGGAAGACGGGAAATTCAAATGAAAGCTATTACAGCGGGAAATCCCGATCTCTGCTGATCCGGCCGGCTTGCCTCTTCCTCTGCACAGGTGAGGCTGTATTGGGCACAGGCAGGCCAGGCTGTATTGGGCACAGGCAATGCTGTATTGGGCACAGGTCACGCTGTATGGGGCACAGGCAGTTCAGACTGTATTAGGCACAGGCAGGCCAGGCTGTATTGGGCACAGGCAACGCTGTATTGGGCACAGGTCATGCCGCATTGGGCACAGGCAATGCTGTATTGGACACAGGTCACGCTGTATGGGGCACAGGCAGTTCAGACTGTATTAGGCACAGGCAGGCCAGGCTGTATTGGGCACAGGCAACGCTGTATTGGGCACAGGTAATGCCGCATTGGGCACAGGCAATGCTGTATTGGACACAGGTCACGCTGTATGGGGCACAGGCAGGCCAGGCTGTATTGGGCACAGGCAGGCCAGGCTGTATTGGGCACAGGCAAGCCAGGCTGTATGGGGCACAGGTGACGCTGTATGGGGCACAGGTGACGCTGTATGGGGCACAGGTCACGCTGTATGGGGCACAGGTGACACCCTGTATAGGGCACAGGTCACGCTGTATGGGGCACAGGTCACGCTGCATTGACACTAGGGTGGCTCTGGGGGGCCCCATACAACATTTTGCTATGGGGCCCTGTGATTTCTAGTTACGCCCCTGTACAGCCCCCCGGGTATTCACGAAGGTCCTGGCTCCCATCTTAGCCAACCTAAGGACCTAGGGAGTCTTGATCCTAGCCTACCTGGACGACCTCCTTATCATAGACCACTCTGCTTCCAGCCTAAATCGAGCAGTAGCCCTTATGGTCCAATTTCTCGAGGTATTCGGCTGGGTTTTAAACAGAGAGAAATCAGCCTTGCAACCCACGAAGCGGTTGGAATACTTCGGCATGCTGCTAGACACTGTACAGCAAAGGGTGTTTCTACCTTTGGGAAAGGCCGAAGGTGTCAGAGTTAATCCGCTTGGTTAAGAGCAAGAGAGAACCAACAATTCGCTTATGTATTCGATTACTGGGCAAACTAGTGGCCACCTTCGAGGCGGTACCTTATGCTCAGGCTCACACTCCAGTCCTACAGGCGGCCATTCTGTCAGCTTGGAACAAAGATCCAGCAGCCCTGGATCTTCCCTTGACACTCTCATCAAAGGTCCGTCAAAGTCTCTGCTGGTGGTTAATCCCTCAGAATCTGAAGAAGGGAAAATCTTTCAGTCCAATTACCTGGAGGATAGTGACCACAGATGCCAGCCTATGGGGCTGGGGAGCAGTTTTGGACGGGCAGACTCGGCAGGGGACGTGGGCAGAGGCAGAGAGACTTCTGCCCATCAACGTTCTGGAAATCAGAGCGGCACGGTTAGCCTTAAAGGCATGGACATACGAGCTACAGGGGTCTCCGTTGAGAGTACAGTCCGACAATGCCACGGCTGTGGCATATATAAATCACCAAGGGGGCACGAGGAGTCGAGCCGCCCAGAGGGAGGTGAATTTAATTTTTCTGTGGGCAGAGACGCATGTGCCATGCATCTTGGCAATTTTTATTCCCGGAGTGGACAATTTGCAGGCAGACTTCTTAAGTCGCCAGCAGCTGGTTCCAGGGGAATGGTCGCTTCATCCCCAGGTCTTTCAGGAGATCTGCCAGAAGTGGGGATTGCCGGACGTAGACATCATGGCATCAAGGTACAACAAGAAACTGAACAAGTTCATGTCCCGGACAAGGGATCCTCTGGCCTGTGGAACCGATGCGTTGGTTTGCCCTTGGCATCAGTACAATCTACTGTATGCCTTCCCCCCATTGCAGATGTTGCCCCGCCTGCTGCGCAGGATCAGGGGAGAAAACAAACCGTTAATTCTGATAGCCCCGGCTTGGCCCCGAAGGTCGTGGTTCTCACTAATCGTGAGGATGTCAGTAGGGGGAGCCCTGGGCCCTTCCTCTTCGTCCAGACCTACTCTCACAAGGCCCGATCCTCCATCTTGCCTTACGGCATCTAAATTTGACGGCCTGGCGGCTGAATCCCTGATTCTCAGGGGTAGAGGTCTATCCAGCCAGGTGATTTCAATTCTGATTAAGGCAAGAAAGCCAGTTTCCAGAGTAATTTATTACAGAGTTTGGAGGGCCTACGTGGTCTGGTGCGAGTCGCAAAAGTGGCTCCCTCGCAAGTACACCATTGACAGAGTGTTAAGTTTTCTCCAACTAGGAGTGGACAAAAATTTGGCCTTAAGCACTATCAAGGGACAGATTTCTGCCTTGTCAGTGTGGTTTCAGAGGCCTTTGGCCACTCACTCTCTAAGACTTTTTTGCAGGGGGTCTTACGCATTAGGCCCCCTATCAAATCTTCGGTTTGTCCGTGGGATTTGAATCTTGTGTTGTCAGCTCTACAAAAGCAGCCCTTTGAACCTCTGGCAGAGGTTCCGTTGGTATTACTAACTAGGAAGTTGGTATTTTTGGTGGCTATGGCTTCCGCTAGAAGAGTATCAGAGCTGGCAGCCTTGTCTTGTAAAGAACCATACCTCGTTCTGCATAACGTCAGAGTGGTTCTCCGTCCACATCCGTCTTTTCTGCCTAAGGTGGTGTCCAGTTTTCACTTGAACCAGGATTTGATCCTACCATCCTTTTTTCCAAAGCCCACTTCGAGAAAGGAAGGCTTGCTGCACACCTTGGATGTTGTTAGGGCCATGAAGGCCTACCTCAAAGCTACAGAAAAGATTCGAAAGACGGATACATTGTTCATCCTGCCGGAAGGACCCAAGAGACGTCAGGCAGCAGCTAAAGCTACCATCGCTAGATGGATTAAGCAGTTAATCAGTCAGGCCTACGGCTTGAAGGGGTTGCCCGCTCCTTTATCAGTTAAGGCCCATTCTACTAGGGCCATGAGCGCCTCTTGGGCAGCACACCACCAGATCTCTATGGCTCAGGTTTGCAAGGCGGCAACCTGGTCATCGGTCCACACGTTCACAAAGTTTTACCAATTGGACGTGAGAAGAAGGGCCGATGCAGCCTTTGGAAAGGCAGTGCTGCAGGCTGCGATTTGAGATCCTCGGGATCCGGGGCACCCTTGGTTAATTAATGAATTAATTAAAGTAATCAGATTAATAATTTTTCGTTGGATTTAATTTAGATTTATTATGATTTAAAGGATACTTTCTGAATTAAATCTCCTGGTTAAGATGTCTCCCTCCCCTCATTGGAAGCATTGCTTTGGGACATCCCACATAGTAATGAATATGCCGCTCTGTGTCCCGTGATGTACGAGAAAGAAAAAGGGATTTTTAATACAGCTTACCTGTAAAATCCTTTTCTTGGAGTACATCACGGGACACAGAGCTCCCACCCCTCTTATGGGTAACTTTTGGGAGGCATACTGCTTGCTACAAAACTGAGGGACTCCTCCTATGGGAGGGGGTTATATAGGGAGGGGACTTCCTGTTTGAGATTGCCAGTGTCCATTACCTGAAGGTACTCCATATAACCCACATAGTAATGAATATGCCGCTCTGTGTCCCGTGATGTACTCCAAGAAAAGGATTTTACAGGTAAGCTGTATTAAAAATCCCTTTATTTTTATCTTGTAAAACCTGAATAAAATATTTTCTACTTTTGATATAAAATAACTTGTCTGGTTTCTATCTTGGCACCGTGATAATCCCCTCAATCTTTCCAATCCCTTTTCTAAACCAACCCAGGGATGAGGTGCTGTATCCCCACTAGGACTTTCGATCACTAACTCCCCACTTCTCAATCATTGGAAAAAACGTTTCCTCTCCCACCTCTCCAGGTACAGGTTAGCGTAAGAGGGGGCACAGATGGTCCCCATAGCTACTCGCAGCACCTGGAGGAAGTGGGAGGTGCCAAATAAAAAAACATAATTTCGGGCGAGGATGAATTTAAGCAGCCGAAGGACGAACTCGCTGTAACAACTAGAAGACGAACCCCGTTCGTCTAACTGTGTCCGAATAGTAGCAATACCCTTTTTGTGGGGAATGGAATTATAAAGACTTTCCACATCTAATGCAACCAACCAAGTGCCAGGTAGAAGATATTTTCCATCAATGTTGCGGAGAAGGTCTATAGTATCTTTAACATAAGACAATAGTGAAATGACATAAGGATGCAAGTACTTGTCAACCAAAGCACTCGCATTCTCAGTCAATCCCTGACAGCCAGACACAATAGGACGACCGGGAGGGTGAACCAGGGATTTATGAACTTTAGGTAAAGAGTAAAATGTCGGTGTCTTTGGGTCCTTGGTGTTCAGATAATTCCAGGTAGGCTGGCCGATTAGTACCATCCTGATAAGCCTTGAAAATAATAGCACGATATTCATGAATGAAATTATCCACCAGTGTGCTAGAAATTGGTCGATACCAAGATTTGTTGTCAAGGATTTCGAGGCACATACGTTCATATGCCCCGACATCCATGACAACCACATTACCCCCTTTATCGGCTGGCTTTATAACCAAACCTGAATGTGTTTGGAGATCTTTTAATGCCTTCCGATGCCTGGAGGCAAGATTATATTCATTTTTATTGGACAAATCCATATTTTTAATTTCTGAAGTGACTTGCTGTACAAAGGCCCAAATATTAGGGTTTGTATTAAGCAGAGGAAAGTTGCGCGATTTAGGTTTAAAAGAAGTGGGGGAGATACACCAGGGACGACCAACCCCGGCAAAGCCGCAATTGCCGTGTCGTTGTCATCAGTGTGTCCCTCCTCCCACAAAGACATTAAGTCATCCATAGCCTGAAGCTCAGCTTCAGAGATATCAAGTGGCGGAAAATCAATTGATTCAGAAGAAAAAGAAGGTCGATCGTATAGGACTTTTTTTTTTTAACAACAAGGTTGGTCTTTATTTAATGCAAGAGTGTTACAGTACAAGGTACAAGGTATAAAGAACAAAGCAGTATCATTGGCAGACATGAGGTCCAGGAAACATTTGCATAGAAGAGAAACAACTGTAATTCAAGCTTAAACCCAATTCAATGGAGCCTATGCACCAGAGTTAATAGTAGTGAAGTGCCCCAGAAGAGGGGAAGGGGGGGAACGGGGGGGGTGGGGGGCCAGTAAGGAAGCGGGACTTCAGCAGGCATGATCAAAGCGGGTTCATCCATGGTCCCCATACTCGCTCAAACTTCCACGGGCATCCCCTGTTCATGTAAGTCATTTTGTACAGAGGGAGAACAGCGTTAACTGCATCCATCCAGGCACCCACCGTGGGAGGGGCCCTAGAGGTCCACTTCAATAGAATTGCCTTCTTCGCATAGAAGAATAACAGTGATAGCAACAGCTTAACATATCGAGGTCTTTGCTCATCGTCCTGTACCCCCAGGAGCATCAGCTCCGGGGAGATCGGAAGACTCAGGTGGAGGCGGACATTGACCGTCTCAACCACAGCGGACCAGAAGTCCACCAACCTAGGACATGTCCAGAACATGTGCATATATGTGCCCTCTGAGGTGTAGCATCGTGGGCAGTTAGGCGAGCGGTGCGGATATATCCCATGCAGTCTCTGAGGGGTGAAATACACCCTGTGTATGAACTTTGCCTGTATGAGCTTATCCCTAGACGAGATCACTAGTTTATAACCATCATCGAAACACTCCTCCCAAGTCTCCCTATCCAGGGACGGGACATCCACCTCCCACTTACGCCACAGGGCATCTATCTTGGGGGAGTCCTTGCTAAGAATCGTTTGGTACAGAGTGGACAATGGCTTTTTTAGGGAGCTTTGGGCCAGTAAGTCCTCAACCAGGTCAGTCCTGAGAACTGGGGGGGCAGGGAACTGGGCCCTAAAGGCGTGCCGCAGCTGGTGGTAGCGAAACAGCATCCAGGGCGCCAGGCCAAAACGAGTAGACAGGGTCGAGAAGGGGAGCAGGGACCCATCAGCAACAATGTCTCTCAGGAGTTTAATACCGAACCGCGCCCACAGCTGCGGGTCCGGTACGGTACGAAAGTGCCCGAGGTTAGGATTCCCCCACAGTGGGGTAAAGGGGGACCACCTGCCGGGGGACTGGAAGCGGCGTCTAGCCGCCCCCCACACCCTCAGCGTGGTTCTAGACGGACCCGGCAACAGGGGGTATCCAGATGGGCCCCGGTAGACCAGGTTGCTAAGTTCGGTTAGGGACCCCACGATAGCCGCCTCTAGACAGACCGCTGCATTGGCCCTGGACTGCTCAAACCACCACCGGACCGTGACCAATACAGCAGCCCAGTAGTACACCAAAAGGTTGGGCAGCGCCAACCCCCCGAAGCCAACAGGCAGCTGAAGGGTGGATCTGGCCAACCGGGGGGACGAACCCCGCCACAGAAAAGAGCCAATGCAGCTATCCAATTCCCGAAAGAGAGACTGAGGCAGCCACACAGGGCTGTTCCTGAACAAGTACGTAAATTTGGGCAGGAAAATCATTTTGAGAACATTTATGCGCCCAAGGAGGTTCAACGGCAGAGTGCTCCATCGCGAGCAGTGGTCCCTAAGCCTATCCACCACCGGTCTCAAATTGAGTCGGTAGTAGGACTGCAAATCCCGGGAAACCTTCACCCCCAAGTACACAAATTCTTCAACCCACTGTAGCATTGACTGCGAGGACACCTCTCTAGCCCCAGCATCCAGCGGGAAGAGAACAGATTTAGTCCAATTGATACGTACCCCAGAGTATTTACCAAAGTCATCAAATATCTCCAGCGCCGAGGACAGGGATTCGACTGGATCGTGGAGATACAGGAGGGTGTCATCCGCATATAAGGATATTTTCTCCTCCAGAGGGCCCACCCGGAGGCCCCGTACACGGTCCGAGTCCCTGACCATGACCGCCAGGGGCTCAAGGGCCAGGGCGAACAGGCTGGGTGACAAGGGGCAACCCTGCCGGGTCCCCCTCCGGAGGGGAAAATAGTCAGACAGGTAGTCGTTCACACGAATCCTAGCTCGAGGGGACCTATAGAGCATTTGAAGCCATTGTAGAAACTTAGGACCAAAGCCGAATCTACGGAGTACCTCCCACAAATAGTCCCACTCCACCGAGTCGAAGGCCTTCTCAGCGTCTAAAGAGGCCACGACTCGGGTGCCCCCATTATCATGTTGCGCACCCAGATTCAAGAACAGGCGACGGATGTTAATGTCAGTGCCCTTCCCAGGCATGAACCCAGTCTGGTCCACGTGTATCAGGTCCTCAATCACAGTGGCCAACCTAATAGCCAAGAGCTTAGCAAGGAGTTTGGCGTCCGCATTAATAAGTGAGATAGGCCTGTAGGAGGCACACTCTTCAAGATCCTTACCAGGTTTGGGCACCAACACCACAATCGCGTCAGACAGTGAATCAGGAAGATACCCCAGATTAAAGGCCTGCTTAAGTAGGGAGGTGATCCTGGGAGCAATAAGCTCCTGGTGCACCGAATAAAATTCAATTGGGATACCATCCGGGCCGGGGGTCTTCCCAGACTGCATAGAGTTTAGGGCCACCTGTATCTCCTCCAGTGATACATCAGAGTCTAGGAAGGCACACTGCGCCTCGGTCAAGGAGGGAAGGGAGATCTGATCTAAATAGTAAAGCAGCTCTGCCGTAGTATAGGTTACTCTAGAGGAGTACAAGGACCGGTAGAACTCTAGGAATCTAGCCCCAATGTCCACTGAGGACGTAAGCAACCCCCCATCTCGGTCGCGTAATCTCCCCACATGGGTCAGAGGTCGCTGCCCCCTGGCGAGCCAGGCCAGCAGTCGACCATTCTTGTCCCCATATTCGAACACCCACTGGGCACTCTCTAGCATGGACTTCTTGGTGAGGTCCACTCTGACCAGGGAAAGATCTCTTAGGGCGTCGCTCCAGGGCACGTAGTGCTCCGAGTCCGGTGAGCATACGTATTCGGCCTCCCTCAGTCTTGCCCTCTCCTCGTGGTCCCTCAGAGACTGCATCGATTCACGCTTGCGCGCCGCCACACGAGCCGTAAAGTCACCCCTTAGCCATGACTTGAAGGCATCCCACTCCACTAGGGGGTCCACAGAGCCCTCATTGTCCAGCCAGAAGGCACAGAGGGCCTCCGGCATCTGCTCCTGAATTTCGGGATCCATGATCCAATACTTGGATAATCTCAACAGGCGCACTCCCTCCACCCGGGACAGCTGAAAAGTGACAGATACTGGAGCATGATCCGAGATGCCTCTAGAGAGGATCTCCACATCAACTACCCTCCTTAGCAGTTCAGGGGAGGCAAACGCCAAGTCGATGCGGGACATAGTCCGGTAAGTGGTTGACAGACAAGTATAAGCCCTGGTGGAGGGGTGCAGCTGCCGCCAAAGATCCGTCATGCGGAATGCATCCGCCCAATTGGCCAGGCCATGTTGCTGCGGGCCAGAGGCATGTAGCCTGTCCAGATCCCTAGACATAACAAGGTTGAAGTCCCCCACAACTAATACATCCCCTACGTTATACATAGTAGCCACTTGCATTATAGAATGGAGGATATCTAGGTCCGCAGGGGGGGGCAAGTATACACCCACCAATACAATAGGTATCCCCGATATTAAGGCATGTAGCAGCACATATCTCCCGCCCGGGTCCAGCTTAACGTCTAGGAGTTGGAAAGGGAGGGATCTATGTACCAGCACACTGACGCCGCGAGCATAGTTAGAATACGTCGCATGATAGTGTGCTCCAACCCATGCCCTCTTTAAACTTAGGATACGGGAACCCATCAGGTGTGTCTCCTGAAGGATACACACCTGGGGGTGTAGCTTCTTCAAGTAGTTCATAACCAGCGACCGTTTCACTGCCGAGTTGAGTCCCCGCACATTCCATGAGATCACTCTGCACTTAGCCATATGGGATGTCAGAGAACAGGGGAGAGATCACCCCGGGACTGTGCCAGCCAGAGCCGACCCACCAGGGAGACCCGAGCCCGCCCAGCCCCGGTCCGGCAGATCCAGGCAACGCCCCGGGAGTGCCCCAGAACCCCAATGTGTACACATACATACTGATAAGCATAGAGAGCAAAGACCAACCAACCTTATATACAAAAAAGAAAAAAACCTTTAACCCTCCCGCCAAACCGTGGCAGAAGAACAGCCCTCCCCCCCACCCCCCACCCCGCGCACCTCGGAACATTAAGGAGCACTTAAAACCCATCAACCCCATAGTTTTATGAACAGTACCAACAAAGCGGGGAGCGTGTAGCCAGAGTTGGACACTAATGCACCTTCCTTACAAAGAGCAGAGGAGAGGAGTAAAATAAAAAACGGGAGGAGAAAAAAAAAAAAGAAGGGGGGGTAATCCAAGTCCCTCTCCAGTACCCTGGAGCGATGCAAGACGGATGTCAAGCTTAACGTTTTCACCTGCCTGGGCAGGGGCACATACTTAAACAGTCTGAACGTTGCATTAACAAGAGGACTGGGAATGCGGGCCGTATCCACGTGTTGTAGTTAGTCCCCAACGGCTCCATCATGGCGCCCATCGGCGGGAGGGGTGGGGGACATCTGCCGAGTATTACAGGGCTGTAGGGCATCTCAGATGGGTATGACAGCGAGGGGGGAATAGGTCTCTTGCAGGAAAGTCAGCTCAATCACCCCACCGCTGCCACGCCGACATGTCCAGGCAGCCCCACAAGCATACCCAAACCGCAGGAACCACCGGATAGTCAGAGAAAGTACTCACTTGTAGGAGAAGAGGCTCCGCAATCCCAAAGCATTGAATTCAAAGGGTGGGGGGTTCAGTTTAGAGTCTCGAGCCATGCAGAGGCATCCCTCGGAGAGGTGAAGAAGCGCACCGTCTCCCCGTCCACCACTCGCAACTTCGCCGGAAAAAGAACACTGTATTTGACCCCCTTGCGTCGGAGAGTCGCTTTGACAGCATCAAAAGAGCGGCGCTGCCTCTGGGTCTCCATCGTGTAATCCGGGAATAACATCAGCCTGCCATTCCGGTACGGCAGTTCCCCTGCAGCGCGGGAGGCCCGGAGCAGCTCGTCACGGTCCCGAAAATTCAACAGCCGGAGAATAAACGTGCGGGGAGGGGCCCCCTCAGGGCCAGGTCTAGGGGGAACCCTGTGAGCCCGCTCCACCGCGAAGTACGGAGAGAGTCGGGCCGCCGGTAACAGCGAGCGGAAGAGCTCCTCCGCAAACTGAGCTGGGGCACGACCCTCCACCCCCTCCGGCAGCCCCACAATCCGTAGATTATTGCGGCGACTTCTATTTTCGGCGTCCTCCGCACGGTACTCGAGGGCTTTAACCTTAGACTGCAGGGCCCTGATAGAGGCATCATGTCCCGAGACCGCGTCTTCCGTCTCGCTCAGCCGGTGCTCCACTTCAGACACCCGGGAGCGGATCTTGTCAAAGTCCTGCCTAATGAGGCTGACATCCAGCTGGACCTCCTCAATCTTGTTGGTTAGGGCTGCCTGGCACGACGTGATAGCCGCCATCACTTCAGGGATGCCAGGGGGGGGGTGAGCCGAGCCCCCCTCGTGGTCCGTCTGCGACGCCATGCTGCAGATGCGTGCAGGGGACGGCAGGCCGCCGGAGCAGAAAGTGGTATCCTCCGGGATATACGCCGGGAATTTCAGTTTCTTGGGCTTCTTCTGACTCCCGATGGCTTTGGGCGGCATCAAGAGCACCACGGGGCCCCGCAGACAGGCCCAGGCAGGGAAAAACGGCTATTTTACGGATCACGCTCCAGGAGAGTTCAGGGAACACGTCCTCTCAGTCCGCCATCTTGGCCACGCCCCCGATCGTATAGGACTTTAACCACTTGCCCACCGGGCCTATTTTGGCACTTCTCTCCTTCATGTAAAAATCACATTTTTTTTTGCTAGAAAATTAATCAGAACCCCCAAACAATATATATTTTTTTTAGCAGACTTCCTAGGGAATAAAATGGCAGTCATTGCAACTTTTTTTCTCGCACGGTATTTGCGCAATCATTTTTCAAACACCTTTTTTTGGGAAAAAAACTTTCACGAATTAAAAAATAACAAAACAGTAAAGTTAGCCCAATTTTTTTGTATAATGTGAAAGATTATGTTACGCCGAGTAAATAGATACCTAACATGTCACGCTTTAAAATTGCGCACACTCATGGAATGGTGCCAAACTTCGGTACTTCAAAATCTCCATAGACGACGCTTTAAATTTTTTTACAGGTTAATATTTCCGAGTTACAGAGGAGGTCTAGTGCTAGAATTGTTGCACACGCTCTAATGCACGCGACGATACCTCATATGTGGGGTTTGAACGGCGTTTACATATGTGGGCGGGACTTGCATGTGTGTTCGCTTCTGCGCGCGAGCTACCGGGGATAGGGGCGTTTTAAAAAAAAAAAAATTTCATTTTATTTTTATTTTACTTCATTTTTTTATTTTTACACTTTTATTTTTTAATTTTTTTATCACTTTTATTCCTATTACAAGGAATGTAAACATTCCTTGTAATAGGAATCAGTGTGACAGGTCCTATTTATGGAGAGATGTGGGGTCAATAAGACCCCACATCTCTCCAGGCTTACAAGCATGAAATCGGTGAAAAAACATTGCGGCTTTGTTTACTTTCGGGTACCGGGCGTGACGTCATAACGTCGTGCCCGGACCTCCGACGCTCATAGAGATGACTGTGACCGTCTGGTCACCAGTCATCTCTATGGTTCTTCAGCGAGCGCCGGCCGATTCGCTCTCCGGGCCCCCGATGGCACGGGAGAGCCCGGAGAAGCACCGGATGGCGGCAGGAGGGGGGGACGTCCCCTCCCGCTGCCTATAAGAATGATCAAGCGGTGGAACTGCCGCTTTGATGCTTATTGTGCACAGAATCGCCGGCTGAAGACGGTGATATCTGAATGATGCCTGTAGCTGCAGGCATCATTCAGATATCACTGCACAAAGGGGAGGACGTATATTCTCATACTGTGGTGGGCAAGTGGTTAAACATCAATCGTCGAGCAAAAAGATGTATGTCTAAACAACATGGCCAATTGAACACTGTTCTCAAAAAATTCTGGCCCATTTTACTGGCTGACAATACTATCAAAAAATGTATCAAACCTCACCCAGAAATAACTTACCGTCGTGCGCCTTCCTTTAAAGAGCGACTGGTATCTAGTAATTTTTGTCCTCTACCTTTTGAGCAACCCTTGCAAACAGGCACTTTCCCTTGTGGAAGATGCGATGTTTGTGTTTTTTTATCCAACTCCAGAGACGTGTCTCTTCCCACTGGATATGTTCACAATATCAAAAAACCGTGTAACCTGTAAAACTGTTGGTGTGGTATACCTTGTCCTTTGTCAATGCGGATGTTTTTATGTCAGCAAAACTAAAAGACCATTCTTTAACCACTTGACCACCAGGCACGAAAACCCCCTTAATCACCAGACCAATTTTCAGCTTTCGGTGCTCTCACATTTTGAATGACAATAACTCAGTCATACAACACTGTAACCAAATTACATTTTTGTCCTTTTTTTTCCCCACAAATAGAGCTTTCTTTTGGTGGTATTTGATCACCTCTGCGGTTTTTTTTCCCGCTATAAATGAAAAAAGAAAGAAAATTTTGTAAAAAAATGAATTTTTTCTTCATTTCTATTATAAAATTTTGCAAAAAAGTAATTTTTCTTCATAAATTTGGCCTAAAATGTATACTGCTACATATCTTTGGTAAAAAAAAAATGTGGTTATTTAGTCTGGGTGAAAGTTAGAGTCTACAAGCTATGGTACCAATTACTGAAAATGTATCAATTTGATCACACCTGAAGTACTGACGGCCTCTCTCATTTCTTGAGACCCTAACATGCCAGAAAAGTACAAATACCCCCCAAATGACCCCTTTTTGGAAAGAAGACATTCCAAGGTATTTAGAAAGAGGCATGGTGAGTTTTTTGAAGTTGTCATTTTTTCCCACAATTCTTTGCAAAATCAATTTTTTTTTTTTTTTTCACAAAATGTTCATATTCGCAGGTTATTTCTCACACAGCATATGCATACCACAAATTACACCCCAAAACACATTCTGCTATTCCTCCCGAGTATGGTGATACCACATGTGTGAGACTTTTACATAGCGTGGCCTGATACAGAGGCCCAACATGCAGGGAGCACCATCAGGCGTTCTGGAACACCCAGACCAATTCTGACATTCCTCTCCTACATGGAAAAATCATAATTTATTTGCTAGAAAATTACATAGAACCCCAAAACATTATATATGCTTTTTTAGCAAAAACCCTAGAGAATACAATGGCGGTTGTTGCAACTTTTTATCGCGCACGTTATTTTCGCAGCAATTTTTCTTTTTTTTTGGAAATAAAACGGTTTTGTGCTTTAAAAAAAAAAAAACATTAAAGTTAGCCCAATGTTTTTGCATAATATGAAAGATGAAGTTACGCCGAGTCAATAGATACCCAACATGTCACCCTTCAAAATTGCACACGCTTGTGGAATGGCGCCAAACTTCGCTACTTAAAAATCCCCATAGGTGACGCTTTAAATATTTTTACTGGTTACATCTTTTTAGTTGGAGAAGAGGTCTAGTGCCAAAATTATTGCTCTCGCTCTAACGTTCGCAGCGATATCTCACATGTGTGGTTTGAACACCGTTTTCATATGTGGGCGGGACTTACGAGTGCGGTCGCTTCTGTATACAAGCACACGGGAACAGGGGCGCTTTAAAAAAAAAATTATTGTTAATTTTACTTTATTTTAGTTTGACATGTTTTTCCCCAAAAATAAATGTTTTGATCACTTTTATTCCTATTACAAGGAATGTAAACATCCCTTGTAATAGGAATATAGCATGACAGGTCCTCTTTACAGTGAGATATGCGGTCAATAAGACCCCACATCTCACCTCTAGGCTGGGAAGCCTGGAAAAAAACAAACAAAAAACGATCCTGGCTTCGATCGTGAGTCGGAAGAGGGAGGGGGGACGTCCCCTTTTGCCTCCCGTAAGAACAATCAAGAGGCGGAACAGCCGACATGATTGTTCTTATGGTGTAGGGAATCGCTGACTGAAAAAGAGGATATCTGAATGATGCCTGTAGCTGCAGGCATCATTCAGATATCCCTGCACAAAGTCAAGGACGTCATATGACGGCCGGCGGGCAGGAAGTGGTTAAAACGCATGTTTTTTTTCCCCGGGTATTGCAGAGTATTGTGCGGGGGTATTGCAGAGTATTGTGCGGGGGTATTGCAGAGTATTGTGCGGGGGTATTGCAGAGTATTGTGCGGGGGTATTGCAGAGTATTGTGCGGGGGTATTGCAGAGTATTGTGCGGGGGTATTGCAGAGTATTGTGCGGGGGTATTGCAGAGTATTGTGCGGGGGTATTGCAGAGTATTGTGCGGGGGTATTGCAGAGTATTGTGCGGGGGTATGGCAGAGTATTGTGCGGGGGTACTGCAGAGTATTGTGCGGGGGTACTGCAGAGTATTGGTGCGGGGGTACTGCAGAGTATTGGTGCGGGGGTACTGCAGAGTATTGGTGCGGGGGTACTGCAGAGTATTGGTGCGGGGGTACTGCAGAGTATTGGTGCGGGGGTACTGCAGAGTATTGGTGCGGGGGTACTGCAGAGTATTGGTGCGGGGGTACTGCAGAGTATTGGTGCGGGGGTACTGCAGAGTATTGGTGCGGGGGTACTGCAGAGTACTGGCGCGGGGGTATTGCAGAGTACTGGCGCAGGGGGTATTGCAGAGTACTGGCGCAGGGGGTATTGCAGAGTACTGGCGCAGGGGGTATTGCAGAGTACTGGCGCAGGGGGTATTGCAGAGTACTGGCGCAGGGGGTATTGCAGAGTACTGGCGCAGGGGGTATTGTAGGGGGTATTGCAGAGTATTGTAGGGGTGTCAAATTTAATCGATGCATCGCGATTCCGGCACCGATGCATTCGACCGTAATAATCGATGTTTAGCCCCGCCCCGTCCCCGCCCCTCCCGGGAGAGTGCTCCGTACAGATGTTACCTTTTCTGTAACAACCGACATTGAAATCGTCTCTGTGTTCTGAAAGAGGAACAATATTCCCTCCCACCACCAGGTGGCACTGTGTGTGACCGTCCTGCTCCGTGTATGTGGCCAGGGAATGACGTAGTGGGTTAAAGCTGATGGCAGCTTCCTTAAAGGATCACTAAAGGACATTTTTTTTTAGCTAAATAGCTTCCTTTACCTTACTGCAGTACTGGTTTCATGTCCTCATTGTTCGTTTCTGCTTTGAAGTAGCTGTAATTCTGCTGTCAGATTTCTACTCTGGCTGTTTACTTTCAGCGACCCTTGGCGTTGCACTCCTTGGTGCGTACGTTTGGTCAGGGGGTCTGGCATGTGGCCCCTCCGGTGCACCCTCCACTACCCCCATGGGACTTGAATTTTGTCTTTTCGGTGCTTCAGGATGCTCCCTTTGAGGACATTCGGGAGGTTTTTTGTTGACTGTCACTAAAGGTGATTTTTTTCTGATAGCAATTACCTCGATCAGACGAGTGTCTGTCTGAACTGGAGGCCTTGTCTTGCAAGGCTCCCTACTTGGTCATCCATAAGGATGAGGTGGTGCTGCGGCCGCAGCCGTCTTTTCTCCCCAAGGTCGTTTTGGCTTTTCACATTCGTGTGGACACTGTTCTTCCATCCTTATGTCCTCGGCTGAAATGCAAGGAGGAGGCCACTTTACATCCTCTGGATGTGGTTCGGGCCCTACGAGTGTACTCACTGTTCGTGTCGGTGGCTGGTCCTACAAGAGGGCCTGGCAGTTTCGTCGGCCACCATTCCTAGGTGGATCCGACGGATTGTGCTTCAGGCCTATGCACTGAAGGGGCGTGCGCCCCCCTTTCGGGTTATGGCGCATTCGACCAGGGCGATCGGTGCCTCTTGGGCTTTCCGGCATCATGCCTCTGTGTTACAGGGGGGTAAGGCAGTGACCTGGTCGTCAATCTAAACTTTTTCAAAGTTTTACAAGGTGGATGTGTGTGCATCTTCTGATGCCTCCTTCGGCCGCAGGTGTTACAGGCGGCAGTTTATGGTTGGAGTTTCTCCGTTGAGCAACTCCGGTTTTGTTTGGGGTGTAACCTGGTTTGCTGTGTTATTTTCCCACCCCTCGAAAAAAAATTGACACTGCTTGGGGACGTCCCTACTGTCAAAGGATGCTGTGTCCGTCTATGAACGGAAGAGAAAATAGGATTTTTGTACTCACCGTAAAATCTATTTCTCTGAGTTCATAGACGGACACAGCACCCACCCCTCCTTTGTTTGTACTGCTTGTTACGAACTGAGGCTGCTAGAGCAGGTGGTGGGTTATACCCGGGGGGCCACGCCCCCTGGGAGGAGCTGCACTGAGGAATGTGTTAACACTTTAAGTGCTTTTTTTCTGCCTAAACTCTCCTAAAGGGAAGCGGATATAACCCTACTGTCAAAGGATGCTGTGTCCGTCTATGAACTCAGAGAAATGGATTTTACGGTGAGTACAAAAATCCTATTTTTGCGGCCGGCCAGGTTAACGTGCTCGGATAAGGGGTCTGGTGTGGATTTTTGGGGGAACTCCACGCCATTTTTTTTTTATTTGGGGTGGAGTTCCCCTTAAAATTCACACCAGACCTGAAGGGCCTGGTAATTGAATTTGGGGGGACACCCACGCTTTTTTTTATGAATGAATTGTCTCTGATTTTGCCGGGAGCCGACAATTCATTATAGCCGCGAGTCCAGTTTTAAATGACTTTTTTCTTTCAGAAATTACACTTTGTGCAGTGACAGTTCTAAGTACGGGAAACATGCGCCATTTTACATGCTTACTTTACACCCCCCCCCCCCTAGGTACGAAATTTAAAGGAATATTTCACTTTTATTGTTTCACTTTAAGCATTATTAAATTCACTGCTCCCGAAAAAACTTCCATTTTTAAAACTTGTTTTGCATTGATACATGTCCCCTGGGGCAGGACCCAGGTCCCCAAACACTTTTTAGGACAATAACTTGCATATTAGCCTTTAAAATTAGCACTTTAGATTTCTCTCATAGACTTTAACAGGGTGTTCCGCGGCTTTTCGAATTTGCCACGAACACCCCGAATTGTTTGTTGTTCGGCGAACAGACAATGTTCGAGTCGAACATGAGTTCGACTCGAAGCTCATCCCTACTATACAACCGATTTAATGCATAGGATGCATAAGGTGAAAAAACATGTAGGGTTCTACATATAAGATTTGTGGAAGACGTTTTTATCCATATATACAGTAGATATAAATACTGTTGAACCCCCTATTTACATACATACATACATACATACATACATACATACATATATATATTCTCTCAACAGTCACTTTATTAGGTACACCTGTTGAATTGCTTGGTAACACAAATTGCTCATCAGCCAATCAGATGGCAGCAACTCATTGCATTTAGACATCAAGACATGGTGAAGACAAATTGTTGAGGTTCAAACCAAGCATCAAAATGAGAAAGAAATGGGATTTAAGTGACTTTGAATGTGGCATGATTGTTGGTGCCAAACGGGCTGGTCTGAGTATTTCAAAAACTTCTGATCTATTGGGATTTTCATGCACAACCATCTCCCTCATTTTTTTTTTTAATCTCTTTATTTAAAAAAAAAATTCCATACAAAAAAAGAACATACATTTCACAACTTACATTTATAAAATTCCACTGACATTCATTTCATTAGCACAAAAAACATTTATACATTAATTTCTCCTCTTTCATTCTTTGGTGTGGTCTACCCTATCCTCCTGCCCTCTTTATCTTGAGGTTGTCATGTGGTTCTCTATCCAACTTGTCCATACTCTTTCATATTTCTCCCCCTGTCCTCTATTACAATATGTCTCCCTATACAATGGCAAATTGCTATTCACCACATTTTTTCAATGTACCGACAAGGGAGCTTCCACCTACTTCCAACTCATCACTAGTGTCTTTCTTGCATAAAATAGTAATAGGCCCACCTGTGTTCTCTTTCCTGTCGGCGTGATTTTCTTCCCTACTAATCCTAATAGGCAGATCTCTGCCTCTTGTTCCAAGGATACTGATGTTACTATAGTAATTATTCTCAAGACCTCCCCCCAAAATACCACTATCTTTGGACAGATCCAGAATATATATATATATAAAATTTCCTGGAATGCCTGCACATCTCCAACAATTTTGAGAGTTTGATCGGGAAATGTTATATAGCTTATATAGTGTAAAGTAGCTCCTATGTGTTATTTTAAATTGTATTAGTTTATCTCAAAGTGATACTAACATCTAAAATGGGAACCTCCAAATCTCCTCCCAGTTCTCTTCTACTAAATTTGGGACATCTCTTGTCCAACATTCGCATTTGCTTATGTCTGACGATGTAGTCCTTGATAAATAAGTATACAGGATTGAAATTGATTTCTTTCCTCTTTCTTTCCTTAGCATTTGCTATAAACCTAGGGATTATGACAGACCTTGGTACCCTCAGGGAATTATAGGGCATGGGCAAGCTGCATATATCTGAAATTATAACTGTCAGGTATATTCCAACATTGCCTCATCTCTAAAAATGTGGAGAATTTCTCCCCATCTATTACTTGTGATAATTTTTTAACCCCAAATTTTGTCCATGCCCTTGGATCTTGCATAGAATCTAGATGTGACAATTCGGGGTTCCTCCATAGTGGAGTATTTGGGGACATATTAGTTCTCAAATATCCCTCTTTAAGTACGGCTGCTCTCCATATTTTTTATTGTTTATCATTGGAGGGGTCAAATCCACCTAGATTTTACCCCCCCCCCGGCATAGTAGTCCCTGCAGTGCCTCCACCGATTGAACCACTGCTGCTTCCAGCATTGTAGCAGAGTCAACCCCATCAGAGTTCAGCTATCTCCCCACCGTCACCAACTGTGTGGCTAAATAATACTTATAGAGGTCTGAAAAGTCCAATACCCCCTGTACTACCGGTCGCATAAGTGTGCTTAATTGTATTCTATTTGGTTTGTTTGCCCATATAAATGCGGACAGCATACCATGCAACTGTACAAACAAACTTTTAGGCAACCATTGTGGAGAATTTCTAAACAAATACAAAAATTTAGGAAGAATCTTCATCTTTATTAAATGTATACGTCCTAGTAGCGATAGGGGAAGTGCCTCCCATACCTTTTAATTTTTTCCTAAACTCCTGTATTACTAGATCCAGGTTCAACATTCGAAAATCTTCCACCTGTCGAGATATTATTTTACCAAGGTACTTAAATTCCCTTACCCATTTCAGCGGTATCTTGTGCTCCTTGGTCAATGGGAAATAATGGAGACTTACCCCAATTTACTTTAAGCCCTGTAAATAGTGAAACAATATTTAATAATTATAAGGCTCCTCCCAGAGATGAACCCGCGTCCCTCAAAAATAACAGCATGTCATCGGCATACAGGGCTACCCTCTCCTCCAGCCGCCCCACTCAAAGTTCTTGTATATTTGGATAAGTCCTAAGAGCCTCTGCCACTGGCTCTATTTCTATCGTGAAGAGTGCTGGAGAGAGAGGGCAGCCCTGCCTCGTGCCTCTATATAACTTCCTCCCAATTTAACCGCTGACATGGGTTTCCTATATATTTGTATCCATTTTAATGAATACCAATAGGAATCCCATCTTTAGTATTTCCCATAGAAAAGGCCATTCGATTGTATCTGGGTAAATAGTTGTAAAAAACACACACACACACACCGTAGAAAAAAGTCCTTTTATTAATAAAAAAATAAAATAAAAATCCAGCGGTGGTAATCCACTCGGTCCCGGCTCCCTGCTCCAACGTTGTCGGTTTCCAGCGACGGGTGATCTCCTCTCCGGTCCAGCGATGAGAAGATCATTCGGGATCCAGAGCGCAGCATCGCCCGCCCTTCTCTCTCCGCCAGACACAGCCCGGCGAATGACGCGGCTGAAGCTGTGACACTTGTTTTATTGGTAAGGCGGGCCACCCGTCACGTGACCCCGCCCCCTCTGACACAAGGGGGAAGCCAGGCTTCCCCAGTGACGTAGCAGAGGGTGCGTCAGAGGGGGACAGGGTCACGTGACGGGTGGCCCCGCCTCACCAATAAAATAAATGTCACAGCTTCAGCCGCGTCATTCCCCAGGCTGTGTCCGGCGGAGAGAGGAGGCGGGCGATGCTGCGCTCTGGATCCCGGACGATCTTCTCATCGCTGGACCGGAGAGGAGATCACCTGTCACTGGATACCGGCAACTTTGGAGCAGAGAGCCGGGACCGAGTGGATTACCACCGCTGGATTTTTTTAGTTCTTTTTTATTAATAAAGGACTTTTTTCTACGGTGTGTGTGTGTGTGTTTTTTACAACTATTTACACTTCCTTCGTGAAATGGTAGGGGTACAATGTACCCCATTACCAATTCACATAGGGGGGGGGCCAGGATCTGGGGGTCCCCTTTGTTAAAGGGGTCTTCCAGATTCTGATAAGCCTCCCGCCCGCAGACCCCCACAACCACCGGGCAAGGGTTGTGGGGATGAGGCCCTTGTCCCCATCAACATGGGGACATCCAGGCATGTGGCCTGGTACGGCCCCCCTCTTTTCTGCGGCCGGCCAGGTTTACATGCTCGAATAAGGGGTCTGGTGTGGATTTTTGGGGGAACTCCACGCCATTTAAAAAAAAAAATTGGGGTGGAGTTCCCCTTAAAATCCACACCAGACCTGAAGGGTCTGGAATGAATATTTGGGGGGCAGCGGAGTTCCCCTTAATATCCATACCAGACCTGAAGGGCCTGGTAATTGAATTTGGGGGGACCCCCACGCTTTTTTTTTTTTTTTTTTTTTTTTTTTATGAATGAATTCTCCCTGAATTGCCGGGAGCCGATTTTTCACATGCATACTTTACACCCCCCCTAGGTACGAAATTTAAAGGAATATTTAACGTTTATTGTTTCACTCTAAGCATTATTAAATTCACTGCTCCCGAAAAAAACGGCCGTTTTTAAAACTTTTTTTTGCATTGATACATGTCCCCTGGGGCAGGACCCAGGTCTCCAAACATTTTTAGGACAATACCTTGCATATTAGCCTTTAAAATTAGCACTTTAGATTTCTCCCATAGACAGGGTGTTCCGCGGCTTTTCAAATTTGCCGCGAACACCCCTAATTGTTCGTTGTTCGCCGAACAGGCAATGGTCGAGTCGAACATGAGTTCGACTCGAACTCGAAGCTCATCCCTAGTTCTCATTCACCCTGTGCCCCTATTAGGAACACAGGGTGATCTACACATAAGAGGGGATGGGGAAGCTGGACAAGGAGCCTCCAGGACTCTCCAGTGTAAGCTGAGTTCCCCAAACACCTGACCCAAAGTCACTCCTGTCACAATCTGAAAGACCACTCGGCAGATATGCGGCTTCGGCAATGTCTGCTAACATTGTAGGATCTGCAAATGCTAGATCTATTCTAGACGCTGTTTTATAGGTGGTAGAGAAACAGGAATAAGCTATTTATTCTGGGTTCCTCCATCTCCAAATCTCCGTTACCCCTATCGCCTGCATGCAATTATTCAATTCTGCTGAGTGCTGCTTAGGCTGCGCTGCTATCAATCTATCCAATCAAAGCTGGTACTCCATGGAGGGAAGGACGGCGGGGACGCGCGCGCGGAAATTCAAGGTTCAGGTAAGTAAAACGGGGCTGGGGGGACGGACACTGCAAGGTGTTTTTTCACCTTAATGCATAGGATGCATAAGGTGAAAAAACACATAGGTTTGCAACCCCATAACTACGAGGGTGCTATATATAAGATTTGTGGAAGATGTTTTTATCCATACATACAGTAGATATAATTACTGTTGAACCCCCTGATGACACACACACACACATACACATTATATATATATATATATATATATATATATATATATATATATATATATATATATATATATATATATATATATATATATATATATATATATATATATATATATTTATTTTCTCAACAGCCACTTTATAAGGTACACCTGTTGAACTGCTTGTTTTTTTTTTTTTTTTAACCATTTTATTTTTATTTATTTTCTTATTTCATACATAAATCTGCCTATTTGGCATCCATTACATTTCAATTGACATACATTATACAGCATTTTTACATTCCTATAACATTACAATATACGTCTCTATTTTTATATTCCCGTCCCCATCCCGCCAACTGTTGTATCTGAGACGCTAAAACGTACGTTTTGGGGTGAGGTACCACCAATCCCCCCTATCCTTTCCATATTGCAGAGTGGTTAAACTAATCCTGGCTACCTTTTTCTTCCATATCAACTCTCGCATCTGGGTATCAATTCTTTTAAACCATTTATTTGATATCCACATTGGTGAATTATGGAAAATGTACAGGAGTTGTGGGGCCCATACCATTTTGATTAGGTTAGCTCTCCCTACCACTGATAGGGGGAGTTTGCACCAACTGTCACATTTCTCTCTTTGCTTTGCCAGTAGTGGACCCAGGTTCAGCTGAAGATATTCAGCCGTATCCAGGGAAACCACCACACCCAAATAACAAAAACTGCTTGATATAGTAATCTGCTCTGCTCCTGCAGGTAACTGTTCCCTCAATGGATCTATAGGCATTAATATTGATTTGGACCAATTTATATTAAACCCAGAAAAGCTTCCAAATTCTCCTATTATGCCCATTGCTGTTCGCAGCGACGCTGTCGTGTCGCCTAAATATATAAGTATATCATCTGCATATAAGGAGACCTTTTCTTCCCTCTGGCCCCTACAAAACCCGACCACCTCCGATGTGTTTCTAAGCAGTATCGCCAACGGCTCGACTGCCAAGGCGAACAGCAGTGGGGATAACGGACATCCCTGCCGGGTGCCTCTATGTAGCTCAAATGGAGGGGAAAGGTTATTATTAACTCGGAGTCTAGCTCTAGGTTTCGAGTAAAGCACCTTTACCCATGTTATAAACCTATCTCCCAGTCCGAACCTAGTTAATATTTCCAAGAGGTAGGGCCATTCCACACTATCGAACGCTTTAGTAGCATCCAGTGACAGGATGGCCCTACCCCCTGGATTATCCACCGGCACCTGTAAGTTCATATATAATCTTCTAATATTATCGGCCGTTGAACGGTTGGGTATAAAACCAGACTGGTCTTTATGCACCAGCCTGTCTATAACCTGCGATAACCTTTTGGCCAGAATTTTAGCTAGAAGTTTGACATCCGTATTTAATAACGAGATTGGTCGGTATGAGTCTCGAGACAACTGATCTTTTCCTGGTTTAGGAAGTAATATAATTATAGCCTCCTGCATACTGTCAGGTAGAGTTCCCCTTTCCAATGCCTCAGATAATGCTTTCAGCAGGGGCTGCAATATGACCTCTCCATATTGAGAGTATACCTCCACTGGTAGTCCATCTGGACCTGGAGATTTGTGTTGCGCGGCCCCTTCCAGGGCTTCCTTCAGTTCTGCCAATGTAATAGGGAGATTTAACATCTCCCTATCCTCCTCAGCCAGTTGGGGGATGGGGCAGCCCTGAAGAAAAGAGGCCATCTCCGAGTCTACCATCTTAGTTCTGGAGGAATATAGCTCCCTATAAAACTCATAAAAATCATCTAAGATATCAGAACTAAGGGTGTGCGTCTCCCCGGACTCCACTCTTATTGCCAAAATGTTCGAGGAAACCCTTTGCTCCCTAGCTACCAGCGCTAGAATGTGTCCCGTATTTTCCCCTTCCTCAAAGTGACTGTTGGTGAAAGTATCTCCTCTTCTCAGCTGCCGTCAACAGTACCGAATTGTACAATGATTGCGCCTCAGCCCAGGATTCCTGATTACTCTGAGAGGGGTCAACTACCAGCGCTTGTTCTCTGGTTTTCATTTCATCCCGGACTTTGTCCTCTCATTCCCTGGAGCGGGTCTTGATGCCCGATATTTCCCTGATCAGGCAACTCCTCAGAAATGCTGTTAATGTATCCCATACCACCCCTGCACTGGCCGTGCCCCCGTTAAGTTGCCAATACTCCTGTAGCATACCTACCATCCCATCTGAGGATGGGAGTAAGGTCAGCCAAAAGGGGTTCACTTTCCACAGTGGGCGACCCGTTGCAACTGTTGCATCCAGTCTAACCCAAAATGGAGAGTGATCCGACAATAATCTTGGCTCATACCCCGAATCCCTTACCCTTTGCACTAGTGCTTCATTTCCCAGGCCCAGATCTATTCGAGAGAGTCCGCCATGTCTCTCCCTCCATACATCAAGGAGTCCTACTTCTAAGAGCAACAGAGCAAACGTAGTTTTGCCAACCATCTGTCCTGTCGCTTTAGGGATCAAAGACATTCTATCTAGTCCTCGATCCAAAATATTATTGAAATCCCCTAGTGCTAGCACAGGGGTATCTGGGTATAAAGCCATGAATTGTGCCAGCCTTCTCAGGGGTACCGCAGAAAACGGGGGGGGGGGGATATAGATGGCAGCTATAATACATGTTGGCTTATTTAGTTTGCATAGCAGAAAAACGTATCTGCCTTCTTCGTCCACCTGTTGTTGAATACATTCGAACAGAACATTTGCAGACACCATTACACTGACCCCCCTAGAATAGGAAGAGTATGTGGAATGGTATTGCCTCGAGTATTTACGTGAACTCAGCCGGTGGATAGAGTCAGGACGCAGATGCGTCTCCTGTAAGCATATTATCTGAGGCTGCAGCCTATCAAAATATCTAAACATTGCGTTCCTTTTATCTCTATTCCCTAAACCCCTGATATTCCATGTCATAAGTAGTACTCCCTTCTTTGTTACCTTATTCATTGGGACTTGTCAAACAATAAATTATACTAAAAATTGCCAAGACAACAAAGGGACAGCAAAAAAAACCTCACAAAGTTTCCCACTACTATGGTGTACAAAAACACTAAATCTGACATTAGTCGTGTTTCTCTATTAATATTCCTATACCATCTAGTGCCTGCATAGTTCATATCTCGCCACCTTATTATTTGTGATTGTATTTGTAGATTAGTGTTTAGTGATTTATCTTTACCCCCCCTTCCTACCCCATCCCCCCCGCCCCCCCCCCCCCCCCCCTGGCCCATCTAGGCCTGCCCCCAGGGTTGTACCTATGGCCTCACTACCACTCATACTCCTCCACTCTTCTCTTACATACCTCCCTACTTCTCCCTCGCCCATACCCATTCGCTTCCTCCTTCTACCATTCATCTATACTCCCTTTATACCTTTCCTCCCCCCCCCCAACCCCCTTTTAATTAACTTTAGTGCTTCCATGCCTCTTCGCTATTTTATTCAATTAATTTGAAATCCATAACCAGACTTTTAATTCTAGCTATATCTTTCTTCCCCTGGCTTCCCACACCACTTTATATTAGCAGCAAATTTTCCTGAACCCTCCATACCCACAACCTACTGCTATATTATACAAATCTCTGCATTCTATACATTTTGTGCTTTTTTCCTTGTAAAAAAAAAAGGAAAACAATACTCTTGTGCTACCTCTAAATTGTGCAACTTTGTGCGTTTCGTGCAAAAAAAAAAAGAAAACAGAATGGTTTTAAAGGTCCTTCTTGTTTTCATCAAGCCACTTTTCCACACTTTTTGGAGTATCAAAAAATTTGGTACCATCTTTTGTCATTACTCGCAGGCGTGCGGGGTAAAGTAACGCATAGTCTAGTTTATGTTGTTGAAGCATTCGTTTGACCGGTATAATTCTCCTCTTTGTCTCTGCAAGTCTGGGGAAAAATCCTGATAAAATGAAATGCTCGTCCCATTAAGAAAAATATCTCCCTTTTCTCTGGCCTTTCGAAGCAAAGTGACTTTATCAATATAATTGAACATTTTAAAAAGTAGTGGTCTGGGATATTTATTTGCCGGTTGGAGCTTAAAGGGGGTACGGTGGGCTCTCTCAATACCAAAAAATGGTGAGAAGAATGTAGCCCCGAAGATCTCCCTAAGCCATCCCTCCAGAAATGCTATTGCATTAGCTCCCTCACTCTGTTTGGGCATTCCTATTATTCTAACGTTGTTTCTGCGATTTCTGTTTTCTAAATCGTCGATTTTTGCAGCGTGTATATCCATCTGTTTCTTCATATAAGTAACTACTTGTTTAAGGGGATAGAGATCGTCTTCCACTGTACTAAGTCTCTCCTCCAACACAGTCATTTTTTCCACCGTATTACTCACCCTATCCCCCATTGAAAGGAGCTCACCCTTAATGCTTTTAAGCTCTATATCCAGGCCAGTTATTGAGTCTCTACAGGCATTAATAGCATGCAGCAAATCCCTAAACGTAGGCTCCTCCTTCCTTTCTATGGGTGCACCCTCCATGTTGGTTTGAGTTGTCTTCACAGGGGGTAAAACAGGGGGTAAAACAGCAATAGCAGCAGTTACAGTATTGATTTTTCCTTCCCCTGCCCCTTTGATACTCAGTTTTCGCGTTAAGCTTCACAGCAGCAGATGGGCTGGCCGATCCCTGTCCACCACCCTGACTTTTCCGAGCCACTGCCGATCTTGCTTGAGTTAATTGCTGAGGGTGGGTCCCCTTTGTTGGTGTTAGGGAGGTTCGGGCGAAGCGCTCCAACTTTGCCGCTGCTACTGCCACTGCCTGTTTTTTTGCGGATCGGGTGTTCTTGACCCCCTCCTGTGATGGTTGTGCTGTCTGAGTCTTTGTAGAGCGGGAGCCTCTGTTAATACAAATTGCAGCAGCATTGGCAGCAACTCAATGCATTTAGACATCAAGACATGGTGAAGACAAATTTCTGAGGTTCAAACCGAGCATCAAAATGGGGAAGAAAGGGGATTTAAGTGACTTTAAATGTGGCATGATTGTTGGTGCCAAACGGGCTGGTCTGGTGCTGATCTATTGGGATTTTCATGTACAACCATCTCTAGGGTTTACAGAGAATGTTCAGAAAAAGAGAAAATATCCAGAGAGCGGCCGTTGTGTAGACAGATCTGGTTAAACCCCCCTTTGCCTTCAGAACTGCCTTAATTCTTCATGGCATAGATTCAAAATGGTGTTGGAAACATTCCTCAGAGATTTTGGTTCATATTGACATTATAACATCACACAGTTGCTGCAGATTTGTCGGCTGCACATCCATGATGCAAATCTCCACCACATCCCAAAGGTGCTCTATTGCAGTGGTTCTCAACCCTGTCCTCAAGTACCCCCAACAGACCATGTTTGCAGGTTTTCCTTTATCTTGCACAGGTGCTTTAAATCAGAGTCAATTCCCAAAACATGGCCTGTTGGGGGTACGTCAGGACAAAGTTGAGAACCACTGGTCTATTGGATTGGGATCTGGTGGCTGTGGAGGCCATTGGAGTACAGTAAACTCATTGTCATGTTCAAGATACCAGTTTGAGCTTTGTGACATGGTGCATTATCCTGCTGGAAGTAGCCATCAGAGAATGGGTACACTGTAGTCAGGGCAGGACTTAGGGTGGTGGGGGCCCCTGGGCTTGATTGTTGAAGGGGCCCCCTGGAGCCGAGAATTGGGGGGGTCGAAGATGTTGAGAGAGGGGGGGGGGATCATAGTTGTTGAGCGGGGGGGGCGCATTAAAGCATTAAAGTTGTTGAGTGGGGGGGGGAGAATTGAAGTTGTTGAGCGGGGGGGCGCATTAAATTTGTTGAACGGGGGGGGGGTGCCTCTCACCTGTGCACGGAATGTGTCGGCTCTCTTCCACACACAGACATCCACACACCTCTCCGGTTCCTCCTGGGGGGTTTTGCAGTTGTTGAGCGGGGGGGGGTGCCTCTCACCTGTGCCGACAGCCGGGGCCACAGACTGTCATTATCCCGGCTGTCGGCTTTCTTCCCTTCAGCAGCCACAGTCCTCCACACACCGCTCCGGTTCCTCCTGCTTCCGTGCTGCCTCCTCTTGCAGTGCGGGAAAATTAACACTTTCGCGGGACTGCGGGAAGAAGCTGTCTGTGCGGGCAAGTCCCGCAGAATCCGTGCGTGTTGGGAGGTATGCGCAGGGCCGCCATCAGGAATTTTACTTACTAGGGTTGCCACCTGTCCAGGAATCACCCGGACAGTTCGGGTTTGGGATCTTGTGTCCGGGTTTCAGTCTGCCTGAAACCCGGACACATTATTTAGACTGGGCTGTGGCTCCCCAAGTAACTGAGGTAGTCACACAAAAATCTGTTGCCATTTGGGAGATGCGGGCCGCTGTCTCGGGGCAGGTTTGGCATCACTGAGGGGGAGCCATGATGTCAGCAAGAGCAGTTTGGCCACACCCACTGTTTGCCGCAGCGCGCTGCATTACCACTCTCCTTGAGGCACCCAAAGGTGCCCCAGGTCTTTTATAATCCTATTGTGTATACTACGAAAAACATTTGCCCTGTGCCACTAAAGTGTTCGGGTTTGGCTTGAAGAAAAGGTACCCCTTACACAGCTTAAGGCATGGGGCCCCTGGAGCAGATAACCGGGGGGGGGGGGGTGCTACCGCCTGGAGCGGGGGGGGGCTGCCGCAAATTGAGAAGCGGGGGGGGGGGGGCTTTACAAAAAAAAGAAGAAATAAAGAAAAATATATATATAGTACAGACCAAAAGTTTGGACACACCTTCTCATTCAAAGAGTTGTCTTTATTTTCATGACTATGAAAATTTTAGATTCACACTGAAGGCTTCAAAACTATGAATTAACACATGTGGAATTATACATAACAAAAAAGTGCGAAACAACTGAAAATACATTTCATATTCTAGGTTCTTCAAAGTAGCCACCTTTTGCAGCAGACACATCTCTAGAACTGTTAAAGGGTCACTAAAGGAAAAAAGAAAGTTGCTGAAATGACAGGATATAGAGACATAAAAGTTAACTGATTCCTTTTAAAAATGATTAAAATAGATAAAATTCAATCATATAATGTGCCTACAGTTTCACTTTCATTTTTAAACTGGTTTCATGTTTCTGTGAAGTAGAGATAGACACAGAACAAAAACAAACAAATCCAGGGCAGTGTTTTGTTTTTAAAATGAATCTGATTGGTTCTGAGGAGTTTTAGACACACAGCTTGGACCACAGTGAAAAGCTGCCATGAGATTTTTCATAAGGAGCCAGACAAGCAGGAAGTGTGGCGATCAGAGCAGAATTACAGCTACTTCAAAGCAAAAACGAACAATGAGGACATGAAACCAGTACTGCAGTGAGGTAAAGGAAGCTATTTAGCTAAAAAAAGAGAGGAGACTGTGTGAATCAGGCCTTTATGGTAGAATATCTGCTGGGAAACCACTGCTAAAGAAAGGCAACAAGCAGAAAAGACTTGTTTGGGCTAAAGAACACAAGGAATGGACATTAGACCAGTGGAAATCTGTGCTTTGGTCTGATGAGTCCAAACTTGAGATCTTTGGTTCCAACCCCCGTGTCTTTGTGCGACGCAGAATAGGTGAACGGATGGACTCTACATGCCTGGTTCCCACTGTGAAGCATGGAGGTGTGATGGTGTGGGGGTGCTTTGCTGGTGACACTGTTGGGGATTTATTCTAAATTGAAGGCATACTGAACCAGCATGGCTACCACAGCATCTTGCAGCGGCATGATATTCCATCCGGTTTGAGTTTAGTTGGACCATCATTTATTTTTCAACAGGACAATGACCCCAAACACACCTCCAGGCTGTGTAAGGGCTATTTGACCAAGAAGGAGAGTGATGGGATGCTGTGCCAGGTGACTACCTCTTGAAGCTCATCAAGAGAATGCCAAGAGTGTGCCAAGCAGTAATCAAAGCAAAAGGTGGCTACTTTGAAGAACCTAGAATATGAAATATATTTTCAGTTGTTTCACACTTTTTTGTTATGTATAATTCCACATGTGTTAATTCATAGTTTTGATGCCTTCAGTGTGAATCTACAATTTTCATAGTCATGAAAATAAAGAAAACTCTTTGAATGAGAAGGTGTGTCCAAACTTTTGGTCTGTACTGCATATATAAAAAAAGGGGGTAGCCATCTGGGGCCCTGGGTACCCCTGGGCCCTTTAATTAAAAAAAAAAATAAATAAATAAACATTTATAAAAAAATACATAAAAAAAGAGAGGTTGCCCCCTGGGGCCTCTGGGCCCCTCTGGGCCTTTTAATAAAAAATAAAAAAATATAAACAAAAATAAAAAAATAAACATTTATAAAAATAAATAAAAAAGTGGGGGTTGCCACATGGGGCCCTGGGGACATCCTGTAAAAAAAAAAAATAATAATATATATATGTATGTGTATATATATATATATATATATATATATATATAATAAAAAAGGGGGTTGCCATCCGGGGGCCCTGGAGACCTCTGGGCCCTTTAATAATAATAATAAAATATATATATGTTTATATATATAAAAAATATATAATTTTTTAAATAAAAAATAAATAAAAAAATGGGGGTTGCCATCCAGGGGCCCTGGAGACCTCTGGGCCCTTTAATAATAATAATAATAATAATATTATTTATATATATATATATAAATAAAAAACTTTTTTTAATAAAAAATAAATAAATAAAGGGGGGTTGCCGTCCGGGGCCCGGGGGGGCTCCGGACCCCTAAAAAAAATACATTTTTTTTTTTTTTTAAAGGGGACCCCCTATTGGGCGGGGCCCATGGGCTTGAGCCCAGTCAAGCCCAATGGTAAGTCCGGCCCTGACTGTAGTCATAAAGGGATGGACATGGTCAATAACAGTACTCAAGCTGTGGCATTGAAACAATGCTCAATTGGTACTAAGGGGCCCAAAGTGTGCCAAAAAAAATCCCCCACACCATTACACCACCACCACCCCCAACCTAAACCATTGATACAAGGCAGGGTGGATCCATGCTTTTATGGTGTTTACACCAAATTCTGACCATTCTACCATCTGAATGTCGCAGCTGAAATGGAGACTCATCAGACCAGGCAACAGTTTTCCAATTGTCCAATTTTGGTGAGTGTGTGAATTGTAGCCTCAGTTTCCTGTTCTTAGCTGACAGGAGTGGCACCCGGTGTGGTCTTCTGCTGCTGTTGCCCACCTGCTTCAAGGTTTGATGTGTTGTGCATTCAGAGATGGTATTCTGCATACCTTGGTTGTAACTAGTGGTTATTGAGTTATTGTTGCCTTTCTATCATCTCAACCAGTCTGCCCTTTCTCCTCTGACATCAAAGCATTTTTGTCCACACAACTGCCGCTCACTGGATATTTTCTGTTTTCCAGATCATTCTATGTAAACCCTAGAGATGGTGGTGTGTGAAAATTCCCAGTAGATCAGCAGTTTTTGAAATACTCAGACCAGCCCATCTGGCACCAACAACCATGGAATGTTCAGCAAGTTCACGTCTAGATGCCTGAATGCATTGAGTTGCTGCCATACGATTGGCTGATTAGCAATTTGTGTTACCAAGCTATTGAGCAGGTGTACCTAATAAAGTGGCCAGTGAGTGTATGTGTGACGGTATCGGTATGATATCCCCGTCAACGTTCCCTCCTTCCCATAACGAAAATCACCCCAATATTCCACGAGGAGGGATATCCCTGGAATCGCCCAGAAAGCCACACATGAGACCAGCTTACTGCTTGAACAACACAGAGTTTTAATCGTAAGAAACCAGAGCTTATATGTGGTTACAACTGTTACAATGACAAATCTCCGCCCCCCCCTCACACAGTGGGGGGTCTTCAATGCAGCTCCTTTGAAATAAAGATATTTCTTTGAACTAGTCAGTATCTAGCCGGTTCGGCACCGCATATAGAGAGATAATTATCACAAGGAAGCAATCAGCATAATTAACATGAGCCACTTATCTAATCACAGTAACCAGTAAACACAGGGCTAGAACAAATAACATTTGAAACAGGGCTAGCTGCAGAAGAGTAAATACAATTAACAGCCTTAAACAAGCAGGGAGGATTAAACTGAAGCATATAGGTAAAAAGTCCATCACAATGGCCCCCCTTCTTCTCCCTGCTCCGGAAAAGCCGGTTGGACCTTTCCTGGTCCAGTAGGGTTGACGGGTTCAGAGCTTTTAGTCCGAGGTTAACTCCGTTTGGCATGACTGACCTCCCTTGGCAACTGCTTCAGACTCAGGTATGCCACCGGGTCGTCAGATCACATGCCGGTTAGTCCCCAAGTCTTTGTGCGATCTGCAAAGTCACCAGAAGTCAGTGTGAAGACGGCGAATGGGTCTGTGCGCCGCCATCTAGGTGTCCCGCTATGGGAGGGGCAGGTTATGGCTCTGAAGTGACAGTCACAGGAGATTCATAAAAAAATAAAAAGTTATATTTGTTGAAATGCTGTAGCACTGGTGCTCAGAGTCCGGGGGGGGGGGGGGGGAGGGGACTCAGAGCCCCATAAGGTCAGCCACCCCCTGCTCCCTCCGCAGCCGCCGGTTCTCCTCTTTGAGCTTCTCCAGCTCCATCTCCAGTTCATGGAGCCTGGGGGGGTCAGCCCGCTGTGACCTCAGGTGGTTGTTCTCCTCCTCCATGCGGCTTATGCACTCCTCCAGCTCTATGTACTCACGGATCAGATCCTGCTTGCTCATGTCCTGCAGGCTCTCCACGTGGTCCTTCATCATCAGGAACTGGGTGGTGGTGTAAGGGGCCACCGGTGGGCCCTTGGCGAACATCTCGGCCCGCATCTGGGGCGCCCGCTGCGATTCCATCTCCTCCAGTCGCTTCTTCTCCTCCCAGGTCCGCTGGTTATATGACTTCCAGGACCTCTTCTTCTTGGAGGGTAGCTGGCGGTGCCTCTTTCTGCCCAGCTCCCTCCAAGGCCCCTCCGGCTCATGGCTGTCGCCCATGACCAGCTGACAATGGGGTTCCCTGTTGTCCGTAATAACAGATTGTACCATGAGGGCTTCGTAAGGGGTGCCCAATGGTTCTTCCTGACCCAGCTCCTGGGGATCCCAAGCCGAGTCTACACAATGGGCTGCTGCTGGTGGGCGGTACCCAGGTTGAGACCAATTTGACCTGGTGTTGTCATTCATGGGGCAATTCTGCTTGAAGTGACCCAACTGTTTGCACCGGAAGCAGCGTTGCTCGTTGTCCTCCTGGCGTGGGTAGCGAGGGCTAGATGTCATCGGTCTGTTAGGCGGTTGGTATCTAGCGGCTGGTGGGTGTGAGGGCGCCGTTGGTTGTGGAGGTTGTACCCGTGGTGTGACCTGGTTTGTCTTGCGAGTATCCGCATATTCATCCGCCAACTTCGCGGCCTCTGGTAGAGTCATGGGCCTGCGATCTCTCACCCAATCTTTGACATCCGTCTGGATGTGATTGTAAAATTGCTCCAGGAGCATTAGTTGCAAAATGTCCTCTGCGGTGGTGGCCTGGCTGCTGTTAACCCAGTTAGAGGCCGACAGGGACAGCTGGCATGCCCATTCTGCGTAAGAGTCTTTCGTGGTTTTGCGTGAGTCCCTGAACTTCTGTCGGTGGGACTCTGGGGTTACTGCATAACGAGCCAGGAGCGCTTCTTTAACCCTGGCGTAGCTATGGATATCCTGATCTGGCACGGTCCGGAAAGCATCAGAAGCTTTGCCTGACAGTTTGCCTGACAATATTGCAACCCACTCTCCTCTAGCTATTCGGTGCAGGTTACATTGTCGCTCAAAATCCGCCAGGTAGTTATCAATCTCGCAGTCCTTTTCATCAAAAGCTTTAAAAGCGCTAAACGGAATCTTCCTTGCGTCTGCTGTGCTGTACTCACTGTTCGTAGAAGGTGCGGCTGCTTGTTGGACTGCTGCCAGTTTTAACTGTAGCTCTGCGTCCCTTATTTGTTTATCCTTCTGTAGTTCTGCGTCTCTTATTTCTTTAGCTTCCTGTAGCTCTGCGTCTCTTATTTGTTTGGCCTCCTCCGCTAACAGGTCCATCACTTTCAGCACCACATCCGGCGTTGGGTTCGGGCCGAACCACGCTAGCTTCTCTCTCATTAGCTTGTTGGCTGGCGATTCCTCCTCCTGAATCACTGGTGTCTCCATCTGTTGTACTGCTGGCGTTGCTGCAATCCCGTCCTCCTGGTCTATCTCCATTGATTCTGCTATGATGACCCGCTTGGTTTTGTTGCTAGCAATCCTTCCACAAACTTCCAGTAGTTCTTCCAGTGTCTGCTTGGAATCCGGGTGTGAAGGGGAATAGAAGGGAAAAATCCCACTGCTGCCAACCAATTTGTGACGGTATCGGTATGATATCCCCGTCAACATTCCCTCCTTCCCATAACGAAAATCACCCCAATATTCCACGAGGAGGGATATCCCTGGAATCGCCCAGAAAGCCACACATGAGACCAGCTTACTGCTTGAACAACACAGAGTTTTAATCGTAAGAAACCAGAGCTTATATGTGGTTACAACTGTTACAATGACAAATCTCCGCCCCCCCCTCACACAGTGGGGGGTCTTCAATGCAGCTCCTTTGAAATAAAGATATTTCTTTGAACTAGTCAGTATCTAGCCGGTTCGGCACCGCATATAGAGAGATAATTATCACAAGGAAGCAATCAGCATAATTAACATGAGCCACTTATCTAATCACAGTAACCAGTAAACACAGGGCTAGAACAATTAACATTTGAAACAGGGCTAGCTGCAGAAGAGTAAATACAATTAACAGCCTTAAACAAGCAGGGAGGATTAAACTGAAGCATATAGGTAAAAAGTCCATCACAGTATGTGTGTGTGTGTGTATATATATATATATATATATATATATATATATATATATATATATATATATATATATATATATATACTGTATGTGTGTGTATGTATGTGTATGTGTGTGTGTATATATATATATATATATATATATATATATATATACACAGTGTGTGTGTATATATATTGTAATAGTAAGAGGCTCTGTAATTGGAGGTAAAATGGACACAGGGTTTGCATATCTGCGGACCGCAAAACTACAGAGTGTAGAGTTTAAATGGAGAAAACTGCTCTGTCAGTTTTCTCCAGGTTTTGCTAGTTTAGAATGGGCCTCTGTAGTTTGGTGATCCCTCCAGAGATATGGGTGGGATGGAATCTCCAACCCTGTGTCCAGATCTTATAGACAGCCAGCAGGTTGTGTTCCCAGGTGCACACAGCCCATATGAGGGACTGGTCAGAACAGAGAGTGGAGGAAAGTAGAGTTGAAGCAGTGGCTGCGAAGTGTCTCTGTGTTGGGATAGATGATGTGTGTGGACAGACGCTGTGGGCGTTGAAGGGCTTCAAAGCCATGTGCACCCAAGACTGGGGGCCTGGAGGAGCTGCTGGTTTATGGGACCAGTACCTATGGCAGCGGTGCTGTCGAAGAGTAGCCTGGTGGGCTGGTATTTTCAGTTATTTCTGAACATCGTTTAAACCCCTGCGTGGGATTCCTGAGTGGGCTTCTGTTTTGTTTTTCCTCATTTAAAGGGTCACTAAAGGAAAAAAATTTTTTTGCTGAAATGACTGTTTATTGGGTATAGAGACATAAAAGTTAACTGATTGCTTTTAAAAATGATTAAAAATTGAATTTAATCTATCATATAATGTGCCTCTAGTTTCACTTTCAGTTTTAAAGGACATACATGAAGTTCCGGGTGAGAGGTGAGTCGGGAAGACTCACAGAACAAAAACAAACAAATCCAGGGCAGTGTTTTGTTTTAAAAATGAATCTGATTGGTTCTGAGGAGTTTTAGACACACAGTAATGACAGCTTAGACCACCGTGAAAATCTCCCAGTACTGTGGTTATAAGGAAACCGGAAACCAGAAAGTGTGGAGATCACAGCAGAATTACAGCTACTTCAAAGCAAAAACGAACAATAAGCACATGAAATCAGTACTGCAGTAAGGTAAAGGAAGCTATTTAATAAATAAAAGTGGGCTACCAGGCCCTTAACGATATATGCCTGTTTGGTGTTGACTCACTACACGAAAATGCATCTACCACGAGAGCTAAACACCCCCAATATCACAGTGGTGGATTCAGCGGGCATCTAGACGGTGGAAACCCGGGTCCTTGCTCCGTGGTGAGTCGCAGCAGGAACTACTGCTAGCTGTGTGTGGCAGCCAGGCGAACTGCATTGTGCAGAAATGTATTTTGATGGACTGTGTTGCATACAGGTGGTGCACCTGTGAGATTTTTTTTCTTTTTGTGAACTGTGTAACAAGCTGTTGTGCATGCGACTGCAAGGATGAGGCAGTCAAAACACAAGAAGTCCATGTTAAAGCAAGTTAATGGGGAAGTGAGCTCAGCATGGCCTGAGAAGATGTCTCCACCTAGGAGGGCCAGTCAAAAAGGGCCAGTGGTGTATGAGACCGTGAATGAGTGGTTCAAGCGGAACCAGAGTAAAGAGGGGGATGCAGTTCAAGGGGCTATGATCTGTGCCTCTGATTACATGCAACCCATGCTACCTACAGAGGAGGTTGGAGACCTCCTGGAAAAATTTGAAAAAGTCGCTGTAAGGAGGACAAAATTGCTGCAACCCTTATTACTGGTAGAGTAACGGTCGGTTTACCACTTGATGGACGGTGACCACGATGATTACCGCCAGTTTAATTAGGAGCGCCTTCTTAGAGGAGAGTTCCATCGCATCATAGGCCGCCAGCCATGTCCAGCAAAGGGAGGCCATCACCCATAGCAATGGGAGAGGCATCACTGCGACAACAATACACCAATCAAGCAATGGCTCAGGAGAGCATGATTATGCATCAGTGCACCAGCCCTGGGTTTTCGGAAAACATATCGGTTGTCACCCCTGGCAACGATGGCAAGAAGTCTGTGTGGCTTGCAGGGGGTACCAAAAAGCATGAGGAAAGTAAAGATGTGTATTATGGCTGCTTATGTGAAGTGGTCAGCCCAGAAACAGTCTGTAACCACCATGAGGTGTAGCCAACCATCTTTGGAGACATGGCCTGCTGTTACCCCTAGCAACAGGGATCCTGTGTTACATGCAGGGGGTGTTGGTGGGTCTGGAAAGGCTGCAGTGTTTCTCCATGACCACATGGAAGAGTCAGCCTATGGAGACACCACAGATAAGAGACAACGCACTCAAATGAAGGCTATGACAACGGCTACAGGAATCGGTAAGACTGTTGCAGTTTATGTGACCGAACCCAATGAAGTGGAAGTGTGTTCAGCGGGGCGATCCATAGTACAGGGGGACTTGCTACAGTGTGCTACCCAGAGTAGGGGGGAGGCACAGGGTAAAGCCCAACTGTCAGCAGGACTAAAGGCGGAAAAGTACATGGGGACTCTGTATGTACCTGGTGGAATCCAGCAAGAGCCCACAGTGTTGGAGCAGAGGGTTTCCCAGGTCAGCTATAGAGCTTCTCTAGTGGGTAAGGGGCCACCCACAATAGCTACAGCTACGTCTAAGTGTCATGATGATCCTCTAAAGGTTGAGAAATGTATTTCTGGAAATGTCATATTTGAAAATAATGTTGGTAATATGTTTACTAAAAAGGATGGTAGTAGGATGTCCTCCGTGACCGCCAGAGGCAGAGCAGCATGGTTGTCTGTGGAAACCTCCAGGGATCTCTCTGTGTTGGAACTAGCGGTTGTCCAGGACTGCTCTGGCACTACTCTGGGGGAACAAGGAGGGACTGCACCACACAATGAGAGTGTGTGGGTGCAGACCACCCGCCTGGTATGTGACCAGATTGATGAACAATTTGTTCACCCTGTAAAAGCTGGTAGTGTAAAGCTGTATGTGATGGTAGCGCCACCAGAACAATCTGGTCAAAATAGTGTATTGCACCCTGCGGTTTGTGACGAAGCATCGTCCCAATGTGACATAAGTCTAACTGTACTTGTACAATGTGATACGTATAGAGATGACAAATGTACTGTATTGGGTAATGAGTCCCAGGGACAGCTGGGCCAGACAATTGCTAGCCATGCTGGATAAAGCTAGGTTACATAACACAGATGTGGACATAACACCTGCTATGCCCAACGGAGGGATTGCAGGGTGGCCAGTGACCAAGGGCGTGTTGGCTCCTGCAGAGATTGATCCCCTCCAGTCAGAAGGACCGGTTAAGGGTGCATGCATGGCAGTTGTGTTATCCACAGCCCAACCGCTGGAAAATAGTGAGCGCAAAAATGGCAATGTGACTTATGACCTGCAGCGGCTCACTGATGCTGTGGCAGAAGGGATAAATGTGAGATGTACATCTGATAGCGCTCCAGTTGAGCACCCGGCTGTGAAGACTGATACCGCCAGTGAGGTGGAGATCTCTGTAAATGTCTCTACCTTTCCTGCTTCAGTGGATGAGCCCCTCCACGTCATTGATAATGGAAAAGTCCCTAGAAAGGTCTTGTATGTAGATGTGGGTCGCATTAAGATGACTAATGTATTGTTGAAAAAGTCCAAAAAGCACATTTGCTGTACATTTGGGTGTCTCCACCATGGTCAGACAAGGTGGTACTGTGTAGTACCAGTAGGTGGAGCCAAGTAGTACAGGCTATGCATGATGTTAATCACAAGAGGAACTGGTTGTTACCATATTTGTTAGCAGTGTGACAAATGGTCTCAAGGTTCTCTGAGAGGGTCCTTTTAGTTACCGGTTTGGATGGAAGGCGCTCAGGAGAACATTTGAAAACATCAGAAGTCTCCGCCTGAAGAAAATTTCTGCTGATGCAGTCCCAAGTGCGGCTGAGCGGTGGTCAGTAGAGGGCATGGACACTGCCTCACCCACTAGACTTCACATGAAGGAAGGGACCGAAATGGACGTGGCAGTAGCAGAGATTTTTCCTCTCATTCGCACAAAGGTACAAATTAAAGTACTCGGAGACACTGTGGGAGAAAGTGCTAAAGAAATTGGTTTCTGTAGCAAGGTAATGCATACACCAGTTGGCATTGTCGCTGTAAGGAATGATTTGTGCTTGGGTCAGTGTCATTTGTTAGGACAGCCACCCATGGAGCGTTGGACAGCAAGTGAGGTGGAGCTTGGTGATAGTTCCGTGGCGCATAGTCACTCGGCTGTGTGTGGTTTCTCCTCAGGACGGGTCCTAACAAATTCTGAAAAAAGCAGTGATGGTATCGGAAGTTGGGATCTCAAAATTGGTGATCTGCTAATGGTCGGTACTGCTAACGAGGGTTTAATTGCCATGGGTAGCCTCAGACAAGTTGTTAAACAAAAAAAACTGTTGTAATGGGAAAATCTGGTGTCACTGAGAGAAAAGGTGGTTCCCCATCAGGCGAAGTGTTAGGAACAGGTTCCCTATATCAAGAAAGTGAGGGTATCAGGGAAGGCAGTGTTCCCCCGAGAAAAGCAAATAAGCCCAGGAACCCCAGAAGAAAAAAAGCATAGGATATAAACGAGTGGGATCCCATGGAGATGGGAAGCGCACCCAAAAAATGTGTGCTGGTGTTCTGCCCCCTTCGGGTTCGAAACAAAGGAGGGGGATGTGTAATAGTGAGAGGCTCTGTCCCTTTTGAAATTGGAGGTAAAATGGACACAGGGTTTGCATATCTGCAGACCGCAAAACTACTGAGTGTAGAGTTTAACCACTTGACCACTGGGCACTTAAACACCCTTAATAACCAGACCAATTTTCAGCTTTCGCTGCTCTCACATTTTGAATGACAATAACTCAGTCATACAACACTGTAACCAAATGACATTTTCGTCCTTTTTTTCCCACAAATAGAGCTTTCTTTTGGTGGTATTTGATCATCTCTGCGGTTTTTATTTTTTTCGCTATAAATGAAAAAAGAACGAAAATTTTGTAAAAAAATGAAATTTTCTTCATTTCTATTATAAAATTTTGCAAAAAAAATATTTTTCTTTATAAATTTGGCCTAAAATGTATACTGCTACATATATTTGGTAACAACAAAAAAAAATGTGGATTATATTAGTCTGGGTGAAAGTTATAGGGTCCACAAGCTATGGTGCCAATATCTGAAAATTTATCAAATTGATCACACCTGAAGTACTGACGGCCTCTCTCATTTCTTAACACCCTAACATGCCAGAAAAGTACAAATACCCCCCAAATGACCCCTTTTTGGAAAGAAGACATTCCAATGTATTTAGAAAGAGGCATTGTGAGTTTTTTGAAGTTGTAATTTTTTCCCACAATTCTTTGCAAAAATCAAGATTTTTTCTTTTATTTTTATTTTTTTTTCAAAAAATTTTCATATTAGCAGGTTATTTCTCACACAGAGCATATGCATACCACAAATTACACCCCAAAACACATTCTGCTATTCCTCCGGAGTATGGCGGTACCACATGTGTGCGACTTTTACACAGCGTGGCCACATACAGAGGCCCAACATGCAGGGAGCACCATCAGGCGTTCTGGAACACCCAGACCAGTTCTGACATTCCTCTCCTACATGTAAAAATCACCATTTATTTGCTAGAAAATTACATAGAACCCCAAAACATTATATATGCTTTTTTAGCAAAGACCCTAGAGAATACAATGGCGGTCGTTGCAACTTTTTAGCGCGCATGGTATTTGCACAGCAATTTTTCGAATGCGTTTTTTTGGGAAATAAAACAGTTTTGTGCTTTTAAAAAAAAAAAACATTAAAGTTAGCCCAATGTTTTTGCATAATATGAAAGATAAAGTTACGCCGAGTCAATCACCCTTGCAAATTGCACACGCTTGTGGAATGGCGCCAAACTTCGCTACTTAAAAATCCCCATAGGTGACGCTTTAAATATTTTTACTGGTTACATCTTTTTAGTTGGAGAAGAGGTCTAGGGCCAAAATTATTGCTCTCGCTCTCGTTCGCAGCGATACCTCACATGTGTAGTTTGAACACCGTCTTCATATTTGGGCGGGACTTGCGTGTGCGGTCGCTTCTGTATACGAGCACACGGGAACAGGGGCGCTTTAAAAAAAAATGTTATTGTTCATTTTACTTTATTTATTTTAGTTTGACACGTTTTTCCCCCAAAAATAAATGTTTTGATCACTTTTATTCCGATTACAAGGAATGTAAACATCCCTTGTAATAGGAATATAGCATGACAGGTCCTCTTTACAGTGAGATATGGGGTCAATAAGACCCCACATTTCACCTCTAGGCTGGGAAGCCTGAAAAAAACAACAAAAAAAATGATCCTGGCTTTGATCGTAGCGGTGAGTCAGAAGAAGCACCAGAGGGCGAAGGGAGGGGGGACGTCCCTTTTCGCCTCCCGTAAGAACAATCAAGAGGTGGAACAGCCGCCATGATCATTCTTATGGTGTAGGGAATCGCTGGCTGAAAAAGAGGATATCTGAATGATGCCTGTAGCTGCAGGCATCATTCAGATATCCCTGCACAAAGTCAAGGACGTTATATGACGGCCGGCGGGCGGGAAGTGGTTAAAACACATTTTTTTTCCCCAGAGTATTTTCCGGGTATTGCAGAGTATTGGTGCGTGGGTATTGCAGAGTATTGGTGCGTGGGTATTGCAGAGTATTGGTGCGTGGGTATTGCAGAGTATTGGTGCGTGGGTATTGCAGAGTATTGGTGCGTGGGTCTTGCAGAGTATTGGCGCGGGGGGTCTTGCAGAGTATTGGCGCGGGGGGTCTTGCAGAGTATTGGCGCGGGGGGTCTTGCAGAGTATTGGCGCGGGGGTCTTGCAGAGTATTGGCGCGGGAGGTCTTTCAGAGTATTGGCGCGGGGGGTCTTGCAGAGTATTGGCGCGGGGGGTCTTGCAGAGTATTGGCGCGGGGGGTCTTGCAGAGTATTGGCGCGGGGGGTCTTGCAGAGTATTGGCGCGGGGGGTCTTGCAGAGTATTGGCGCGGGGGGTCTTGCAGAGTATTGGCGCGGGGGGTCTTGCAGAGTATTGGCGCGGGGGGTCTTGCAGAGTATTGGCGCGGGGGGTCTTGCAGAGTATTGGCGCGGGGGTTATTGCAGAGTATTGGCGCAGGGGTTATTGCAGAGTATTGGCGCAGGGGTTATTGCAGAGTATTGGCGCAGGGGTTATTGCAGAGTATTGGCGCAGGGGTTATTGCAGAGTATTGGCGCAGGGGGTATTGCAGAGTATTGGCGCAGGGGGTATTGCAGAGTATTGGCGCAGGGGGTATTGCAGAGTATTGGCGCGGGGGGTATTGCAGAGTATTGGCGCAGGGGGTATTGCAGAGTATTGGCGCAGGGGGTATTGCAGAGTATTGGCGCAGGGGGTATTGCAGAGTATTGGCGCAGGGGGTATTGCAGAGTATTGCACAGGGAAGGAAGAGTATTGCTGGGGGTTGCAGGGATGGCTGAGCAGGGATGGCTGGATTTATGACTGCAATAGTCACAGATCCAGCCACAGCGCTGCTGACACCCGCGCTCCCCCTCTCACGTGGTAAACGGCCGCTATCAGCGGCAATTTACCGCAATCCGTGATGCGCCGGGTCCTGCTCTGTCAGGTTTCTCCAGGTTTTGCTAGTTTAGAATGGGCCTCTGAAGTTTGGAGATCCCTCAGAGATATGGGTGGGACAGGATCTCCAACCCTGTGTCCAGATCTCTTAAACCGTCAGCAGGTTGTGTTCCCAGGTGCACACAGCCCATATAATGAGGGACTGGTCAGAACAGAGAGTGGAGGGACCCCCGGTCTGGCCGGAGGGTTTTTGATGTTCGACATTTTCCATGATCACATTTGTGTTTACTGTGCATTATTAAGCTGTGTTATGTCATGCTTATTTTTTTATTTTTTTATCTCAATAAAAAAGATTGTACCAGAACATAGAGTGAAGGAAGGTGGAGGTGGAGCAGTGGCTGCTAAGTGTCTCTTTGTTGGGACAGACGCTGTGGGCGTTGAAGGGCTTCAAAGCCGTGTGCACCCAAGACTTGGGGCCTGGAGGAGCTGCTGGTTTAAGGGACCAGTACCTATGGCAGCGGTGCTGTCGAAGAGTAGCCATGTAGGCTGGTATTTTCAGTTATTTCTGAATATCGTTTAAACCCCTGCGTGGGATCCCTGAGTGGATTTCTGTTTTGTTTTTCCTCATTTAATAAACGTGGGCTTCCATAACGATATATGCCTGTTTGGTGTTGACTCACTACACAAAAACGCATCTACCACGAGAGCTAAATACCATACCCCCAATATCACAATATATAGATATATATCTATCTATCTATAGATAAAGAATATGGCCCGGATTCACAAAGCACTTACGCCAACGTATCTCGAGATACGCTGTGTAAGTGTAACTATGCGCCGTCGTATCTGTGCGCCGTGCCCACAATCTGTAACTTGCCTACGCCGTCGTATCGTGGGCGCATATTTACGCTGGGCGCATTTGCCGCTCCCATTGATTTTCTATGCACATATGCAAATGAGGGAGATACGCCGATTCACGAACGTACTTGCATAATATAAGCGGTTTGCGTAAGTCGTACGTCGGGCGTAAAAGTTATTCCCCATATATGAGGCGCAACTCATGCTAAGGTATGGACCAGGGAACACAGCCGTCGTATTTTACGTTGTTTACGTAGTACGTGAATAGGGCTGGGCGTAGATTACGTTCACGTCGTAGACAGTGATCCGTCGTATCTTAGGGAGTAGTTCCTACGTGATTCTGAGCATGCGCACAGGGATGCGGCCACGGGACGGCGCATGCGCCATTAATTTTAAGTACTTCTATGGCGCTTGCCCCATCATTTGCATGGGGTCACGCCTCATTAGCATGGCTCACGCCTATTCCACCTACGCTGAGGAAACCCAGCGTATCTTTAAGAGCGAGTGGGAGCAAGTGCTTTGTGAATCCAGTGCTTGCCTCTGTGCGCTGGGTTTTGTTATCTTATTATTCAAATTGTTAGTACGGTGCTTTCAACAGCCGATTCCGATTTTTATCAAATCGTTTTCCAGGGCAGCATATGAGAGATAGGGCTCCTCCCACCTAAAACAGGAAACACACCATCCACCATTTTAAAAAGCCGTCACATACCTCAGTGCCTCAGTTCTTGTGTTTCCCCTGGACCAACAGGATAAGCACACAGTTTTCTGTGCCAAGTTGCTGTCGACTCACTGGCCATTCGTATTCAGATGCCTCGGTTTAGGCCAGGCATGTCTTCCAGGGACCCTTCCAGGGTTCTTATCAGCCTGAGCCAAATAAGCAACTGCCCCCCCCCCCCCCCCCCAGCCAACAAAGGTATCTTGGGATACCCCCCGCAGTTCCACTCCAGCGCTGTGGTGCAGCAGCAAACCGTCCTGCCTGTGGCATCTGCAGGACGCCATCTGATCTCCTCACTCCTCTCCCCTGCCTGGAGGGTCAGAGGAATGTAGCAAGATGGCGTTGGGTGAGCCCGGAACGCCGAGCGCATCATTTCAGGTGGGCGAAACTTTCCGCAAGGTATTTCAGGTGACAGTTCTGCCCGACACTATCTTTTTGGTAGGTGCTTGGATGCTGAGGGGGACAACACACCCAGAGCAATGCGATGACGTCACTTCTGGCAGATCGAGAATCGGGACCTGGACACAGTATCTCCTCTAGGAAGAAAGGGAGACATGCAAATCACAGGAAGAGGTATGTGTTCACCCATACCTCTATCCCGGTGGCTGGGCCGGAGCAGGGGCAGGGAGGCTGCACCACCATGCCCATCTTCAAGCCAGGACAGCTCCAAGGCAAGCCAGAGCATGCACCTCTGTGCTTGCCAACCACTATTTGCCTAGGCTACTAGTGGTATGCAGCAGGCTATCTGCACCCCTCTCTCACTAGAGGAGGAGCCAGAGCAGGGGCAGGAAAAACTTTCAAGGAGCATGTGTTGGATGTTTTGCTTGAAGCTGACCATGTCAGACGCAGTACCATCCTGCCCTGCAAAGCCTCCAAACCAGGACTGCTCCAAGGTAAGCCAGAGCATGCTGAGGCCACTTCTGTTCTTACCTAACCACTATGCACACAATTCTAATTGGTGATAGCAGCAATTTATTTGTTATCATACTCAAAAGGCTAAGACCAGCGGCTTGCATTCCCTCCTTGTGCTTCTTGTGAAGGCAAAATGGCAGCCAGATGGGCCAAAAATCTTTGCCAAAAGTGCATAAGCAAACCTGTGGCAAAAGAATCCCTGGGAGGCTTAAAAGGATTAGTCCGGATTCACACTGGTACGACACATCAGTCTTAGGACTATGGATCCGACTTTGCCCTGCAACTTGATTTCCGACTTCAAAGAACGGGGATCCGAATTTGATCTGGACAATACCAGGCACTTTGTGTCTGGTATGAATCTTTAGGGGAAACGTCACGTCAAGTAAAAAAAAAAACGGCATGGGTTCCCCTTCCAAGACTCTACGGTCTGGCATGGATTTTAAGGGGAACCCCCACACCGAAAAAAACATACCAGACACTTATCTGAACAGGTCATAAAAGGGGGTGGGGACGAGAGCATCTCCCCCTGAACTGCATCAGGCAGCATGCCCTTAACATAGGGGGGTGGGTGCTTTGGGGCTCTGTGCCCCCCGCCCCAAAGCACCTTATCCCCATGTTGATGAGGACAAGGGCCTCTTCCCGACAATCCTGGCCGTTGGTTGTCGGGGTCTGGGGGCAGGGGGCTTATCGGAATCTGGAAGGCCCCTTTAACAAGGAGGCCCTCAGATCCCAGCCCCCCACCCTATGTGAATGAGTATGGGGTACATTGTACCTCTACCCATTCACCTAAAAAAAAGTGTCAAAAATAAAACGCAGTACACAGGTTTTTAAAGTAATTTATTAAGGCAGCTCCGGTATCGCTTCCGATTTCTTCTCCCCTCTCTGGCTCTTCTCCCTCCTCCACTGATGTCTCCTGCCTCTGCTGGTTCTTCTCCCCCCTCCGGTTCTCCTCCACTCTCTGCTGGTGTTTTATAGCCCTCTCCGGTTCTTCTCCCTCTGTCCGCTGTCTTCTGCCTCTGCCGGGTCTTCTCTGCTGTATTCTCCCTCTGTTATTCTTCTGATGTTGCCTCGATTCGCTCTCCCGGTGTAATGCCAGATCTGCCGTGTGCTATGACTTATAAAGACACCCAGTGACGTCACCGCCAGGGGCATTTATGCAGTATGCTAGTATTTTATCTCTGTCATGAACATACACATAAAATGGATAAATTGGGGGCAGCTCTGGTGGCTGTAGTTAAACTAGATCTCCTTTGTCAGAAATGTTACATGTAAACGTTAATTTGCAATCTGTGACACTCTGCATTTCATAAATGATTGCTCTATCTATGTGATGGTTCTAATGCCGCGTACACACGACCGTTTTTAGGGTTCTAAAAAATAAAGTTTTTAAGGGTCTAGAAAAAACAACGTTTTTTTCAACCCGATCATTAAAACGGCCTTGCATACACACGATCGTGAAAAAAAAATGCTCTAGCAAAGCGCGGTGACGTACAACACGTACGACGGCACTATAAAGGGGAAGTTCCATTCGGATGGCGCCACCCTTTGGGCTGCTTTAGCTGATTTCATGTTGGTAAAAGACGATTCGCTGTTACAGCGTGATGAATGTGCTTACTCCATTACGAACGGTAGTTTTACCAGAATGAACGCTCCCGTCTCATAACTTGCTTCTAAGCATGCGCGTTTTTTTCACGTCGTTAAAGCCCACACACGACCATTTTTTACAACTTTAAAAACGACAACATTAAAGTTGTGAAAAAATAGAGCATGTTCGAAATTTGTAATGCCCATTTTTTACATCGTGAAAAATGCTCTGAAGCCCACACACGATCGTTTTTAATGACATAAAAAAAAACGTAATTTTTTAGAACCCGAAAAACGGTCGTGTGTACGCGGCATTATAGTCTTCTTCTGGAAACAAAAAGGGGAGAAGAGGCGCCTCTGGGTGCAGATTTTTTAACAATTTTAATGTGCAATAAAATATCACAAGCAACTCACATTTAACCACTTGCTTACTGGGCACTTAAACCCCCCTTCTGCCCAGAACAATTTTCAGCTTTCAGTGCTCTCACACTTTAAATGACAATTACTCAGTCATGCAACACTGTACCCAAATGATTTTTTGTCATTTTTTCATAAAAAATAGAGCTTTCTTTTGGTGGTATTCGATCACCTCTGGGTTTTTTTATTTTTTGCGCTATAAATGAAAAATATCGAACATTTTGAAAATTGTAATTTTCTTTGTTTCTGTGATAACATTTTGCAAATTAGTAATTTTTCTTCATAAATTTTGACCACAATTTATGCTGCTACATATCTTTGGTAAAAATAACCCACATTAGTGGATATTATGTGGTCTGTGTGAAAGTTATAGAGTCTACAAGCTAGGATGCAAATCATAACGAATTGATCACATCTGATGTACTGGCGGCCTATCTCATTTCTTGAAACCCTAACAAGCCAGGAAATTACAAATGCCCCCAAATGACAGCTTTTTGGAAGGTAGACATTCCAATGTATTTAGTAAGAGGCATGGTGAGTTATTTGAAGTTGTAATTTTTTCCCACAATTCTTGCAAAATTAAGATATTTTTTTTTCACATAATTGTCATTGTGATAGCTTATTTCTCTCACATGGCATGTGCATACCACAAATGACACCCCAAAATACATTCTGCAACTCCTCCTGAGTATGGCGATACCACATGTGTGGGACTTTTTTTACTGCATGACCACATACAGAGGCCCAACATGCAGGGAGCACCATCAGGTGTTCTAGGAGCATAAATTGCACATCTAAATTGTTGACTACCTATTACAATTTTGAAGGCCCTGGAGAAACAGGACAATCGAAACGCCCACAAAGTGACCCCATTTTGGAAAGCTAACACCCCAATGTATAATCTGAGGCATAATGAGTCTTTTGAACGGTTCATTTTTTTTCTAAAGTTTTTGGGATATGTGGAAAAAAAATGAAAACGCAATTTTTTTTTACACAAAGTTGTCCGTTTATAAGATATTTCCAACACATAGCATGTACATAGCAAAAATGACACCCCAAAATAGATTCTGCCACTCCTCCTGAGTATGGCGATACCAAATGTGTGAGACTTTTACACAGCCTGGCCACATACAGAGATCCAATATGCAAGGAACACTGTCATGCATGCACATACTAAGAATTACACCCCAAAATACATTATGCGGTGCAAAGCGTAAACAAAAGATTACCTGTGGTTTTAGTAACGCAGTTGTCCACAGGAGGATAGCACTGGTCCAGGCAGCAGGCAGTTACTTGGTCAGCAATGGCAAAGATAGTGTCAGCAGTGCCAAAAATTATGGTCCTGGTGGTAGGTAGGAACGTGGTTCATGTGGTGTGGTCAGTGCGACAGGCAGAGGCATGAGGCATGATGGCAGTAAGTCCTACAGACAGCAGGCAGAAGTAGGACCTTGTTCAGGACACAATGGGGACAGGGGTAGAGGCTTCTCTCACCCAAATCTTTGAAGCCTCTGAGTCTCCAGACCCTAATCTAGGATGAGAAAACAAAAAATTGTTTTCTTCACCCAGACAAAACTTTTCTGGAGCCCCTCACATATGTGAGACCCCTGTGTTGAATCCCACTAGTCCAGTAGCAGGGTACAAGATCAGTCCAAGATGCAGGCAAAAAACATGGTCAAACAGTCCAGGGTCAGTTCCAGATCAGGCAGAGGTATGTACAGAATCGTTGGTGCAGAAGCGTGGTCGAACGCTTTGTGTGTATATATATATATATATATATATATATATATATATATATATATATATATATATATATATATATACACACAAACACACACACATACACCGTGCCTTGAAAAAGTATTCATACCCCTTGAAATTTTCCACATTTTGTTATGTTGCAAACAAAAACGTAAATGTATTTTATTGTCGAAGTGGCACATAATTGTGAAGTGAAAGAAAATGTGGCGTTCAATTTTTTTTTACAAATAAAAATCTGAAAAGTGTCTAAGTCTAAGACAGGTATTTGCACCCACTTCCGGGCATAGACTCCCATGGGAGTCTACGCTACTTCGCGTCCCCCCCGCTGTCTCCTAGCAAACACACTGGGCTGGATTCAAGAAGCAAATTGCGCCTGTGTAACCATAGTTACACAGCGCAATTGCTTACTTGCCCCGACGTAACGAATGCTCCTGATTCAGGAACCTCGTTACGCCGACTGCAGCCTAAGATATGTGCGGCAAGGCTCTTATGCCCGCATATCTTAGGCTGCATTCTTGCGATGGCCGCTAGGTGGCGTTCCCGTTGTGCTCAGCGTATAGTATGCAAATTGCATACTAACGCCGATTCACAACGTTACGCGAGCCCTGCGTACACAGTTTACGCCGTTTTCGCGTAAGGCTGCCCCTGCTATTAGCAGGGGCAGCCAATGTTACGTATACCCGTCGTTCCCGCATCGCGAAATTTCAAATTTACGTAGTTTGCGTAAGTGATTCGTGAATGGCGCTGGACGCCATTCACGTTCACTTTGAAGCAAATGACGTCCTTGCGACGTCATTTGCCGCAATGCTCGGGAAAGTTTCCCGACGGAGCATGCGCTCTACGATCAGCGCGGGAATGCGCCTAATTTAAATGATTCCCGCCCCCTACAGGATCATTTAAATTGCGCGCGCTTACGCCGGGCATTTTGCCGGCGCGCCCACCCAATTTATGGAGCTACTGCTCCGTGAATCAAGGGCAGCGCAGTAAATTTGCGGGGGCGCAGGGCAAAAACGTTGCCCTGCGCCTCCGTAAAAAAAGCGCAAATCTACCTGAATCCAGCCCACTGTTCCCAGGAGAGAGCGGGGACCAGTGACGGCACACCGCGCTACTCGCGCATGCGCAGTAGGGAACCGGGCAGTGAAGCTGCAAGGCTTCACTTCCATATTCCCTCACAGAGCATGGCGGCGGCAGCATCCAAGGACCAAGCAATTGCTCAGCTTCATCTGCCGACATCACGGGCGCGCTGGACAGGTAAGTGTCCATTTTTTAAAAGTCAGCAGCTGCAGTATTTGTAGCTGCTGGCTTTTAACCACTTAAAGACCGCCGCATGACGATATACGTTGGTAGAATGGCACGGCTGGGCACAAGGGCGTATATACGTCCCCTTTAAGAGCCCAGCCGTGGGTCACGAGCACGCGACCCGGTCCGAAGCTCCGCGCCCGCGGGACCCAATCACCGCTGGTGTCCAGAGATCGGTCACAGGAGCTGAAGAACAGGGAGAGGTGTGTGTGTAAACACACCTTCCCCGTTCTTCACTGTGGCAATGTCTCTGATCATCTGTTCCGTAATATAGGGAACGACGATCAGTGACGTCACATGCTCAGCCCCGCCCCCCTACAGTTAGAAACACACATGAGGTCACACTTAACCCCTACAGCGCCCCCTAGTGGTTAACTCCTTCACCGCATTGTCATTTTTACAGTAATAAGTGCATTTGTATATCACTTTTCGCTGTGAAAATGACAATGGTCCCAAAAATGTGTCAAAATTGTCCGACGTGTTTGCCATAATGTCGCAGTCATGAAAAAAATCGCTGATCGCCGCCATTAGTAGTAAAAAAAAATGATTAATAAAAATGCCATAAAACTATCCCCTATTTTGTAAACGCTATAAATTTTGTGCAAACCAATCGATAAACGCTTATTGCGATTTTTTTTTTTTTTTTTACCAAAAATATGTAGAAGAATACGTATCGGCCTAAACTGAGGAAAAACATTTTTTTAGATATTTTTGGGGGATATTTATTATAGCAAAAAGTATTGCATTTTTTTCAAAATTGTCGCTCTATTTTTGTTTATAGCGCTAAAAATAAAAACCGCAGAGGTGATCGAATACCACCAAAAGGACGCCAATTTTGTTTTGGAGCCACGTCACACGACTGCGCAATTGTCAGTTAAAGGGACGCAGTGCCGAATCGCAAAAAGGGGCCTGGTCCTTAACCTGCATAGTGGTCCAGGTCTTAAGTGGTTAAAGCCGAGTTCCACCCAAAAATGGAACGTCAGCTTTTCAGAACCCCCCCCCCCCCCATCCGGTGACACATTTGGCACCTTTCAGGGGGGAGGGGGTGCAGATACCTGTCTAAGACAGGTATTTGCACCCACTTCCGGGCATAGACTCCCGTGTCTCCTGGGAAACACACTGTTCCCAGGAGAGAGCGGGACCAGTGACGGCGCACCGCGCTACTCGCGCATGCAAGGCTTCACTTCCATATTCCCTCACAGAGCATGGCGGCGGCAGCATCCTTGGACCGAGCAATTGCTCAGCTTCATCTGCCGATATCGCGGGCGCGCTGGACAGGTAAGTGTCCATTTTTTAAAAGTCAGCAACTGTAGTATTTGTAGCTGCTGGCTTTAAAAAAAAAAAAAAAAAAATTCAGGTTGACCTCCGCTTTAAAGCAGCGCAGTACCCAATAGCAAAAAATACCTTGGTCGTGAAGGGGGTAAAACCTTCCAGAGCTGAAGTGGTTAAAAAGAAAGTTTGTGAAAGTGATTGTACATGGTGGGCTGCAATCATGTACCTGCTATACAATTGCCAATTTAAATGACAAGGTCATTTCAGTTGTGAAATGCTGATGGCAAACTACAAGAGATGTATCAGCTCCTGAATCAAAGAAATGGTAATGTCTTCTCTCCTTGTCCCTCAGATTACTTGTTTATCTCATTGAGAAGCTGGGATCTTTTATTAAGGAAGGTGTCCCCAATGTATGCTAGTACTCCTTTCCCTCCCACCTCCTTGTCTCTCCTCCCACTCCTTGCTCCCCGTCTCCAGCTTTCCTTCGTCATTTCCAGCATGTTGTCATATCCGGAAGTCACAAGATGAAAAGCAGACATCCCTGGCACTCCTTCGGCTGCGCATTCTTCCTACTTTTCGTCCATTGCCAGATAACGAAGAGCTGACAGATCAGGAAGCTGTATGTTTATCTGTGTTTGTTTTCTATTTCCTCACGAAAACCTTGTACAGTACTCACATTTATAGATGTTGCATAGTCTGCAGTTTCAGGTTTGCATCAAATAATTGTTTAGCCATTGAAAGCATTAATAAGGTTCTGTTTTATACATTGGTGAATTAGTAAACTTCCATTGAGCTGCATGTTTTATGACCTGTGGAAATAGGCATAGGGAATTGCACTTATTTGTGTTCTGGCAGGATTTGGGAATCTTACAAAAGGTTCAGGGCCCATTTACACCTCTCTGTGTGTGCGGTAACATATGTAAAACGTGATTGGCATTGCCCATAACTCCACAGCAGCACATTGCACTGTGCAGGAAGTGTCACTATGTGACACTCTAAATAAAGTTGAAAAAAAACAACAAGCAATGCACTAAGCTGGAGCTGGATACAATTCTACATTATACTGTGCAGGCTAATGTGAATCAGCTTTAAAGCGGTTGTAAACCCTGAATTTTTTTTTCTAGATAAAAACCTGCACGACAAAGGTATAATGAGCTAGTATGACTATCATACTAGCTCATTATGAATTACTTACCTTAGATCAAAGCCCCTGAGGCCACCCTCGTCTCCCCCTCTGGCCGCAGACATCTCTCCGGAGGGTTACCTCCGGGTATCGGTGCTGTGATGGGCCGGAGCGGCGATGACAGCACTCTGCGAATGCTCGTGGGAGCCGTCAAAGCCAGCATTAGCCATTGAGTAAACTGGCATTCTCAGTGCGCCTGCCCTGTTGTCTTAGACGTGGATGCGCCGTAGACAACAGTGTATTCCTTTTGGCAAATATCTCCTAAACCGTGTAGGTTTAGGTGATATTGCAAACGCCTACAGGTAAGCCTTAATCTAGGCTTACCTGTAGGTGGAACTTTAAAGTGGTTGTAAACCCTCTGTTTGAAGTGGTAGTTAAACACCTATGTGACCCCTTTTCTTTCTTTCTTTCTTTCTTTTTTAAAGCTATAATGTTCTAGTTTGCATCGCGTACTAGCACATTATGTGAAACTTACCATGAAAATTAAAGCCTTCGGACCTGGATGACAGTGCATCGCTGAAGACCGCTTCCATCTTAGCCAAGGTCCGTGGACTGGCCGGAGCCACGATGACGCCACTCCCGTGCATGCGTGGGGGAGTCGCCATTTACGGCACAGGATTCCGAAGGAATGACCCGGATGTCATTGGCTGCATATATAGTAAATATCTCCTAAAGGTCAGTTTAGGAGATATTTACAGTACCTATGGGTAAGCTTTATTATAGGCTTAGCTTTTAGATACAAGTTAAAAATTGGAGTTTACAACCGCTTGCCAACCAGCCACCGTCGTTATACTGCGGCAGGTCGGCTCGCAGATCGCCATAGGTGTACATCGGTCCCTTTATCAGCCATCGCAGGCGTGCGTGCCCACTGCACAGCGGAGCACTTTACAGAAGCTGTGCTTGTCTGCAAGCTAGTGCACGAGATATGTAAATAACCTGTCACTCATGCAAGGACTTTGGTCTTTATCTGGAAGTCTGTTTTTGAGGTTTAACATCCACTTTAAGGGCCCTTTCACAAGGAGCCTCTCCATTCAGCATGGGAACCATGATCCAAAAACATTTTGGGTTTACATCCACTTTAATTTGTCTGGTTCAGCAGTGGCCAGCTTAATTTCAATCCATGTATGATCACTGCAGTTGAACAGAAGCTAACCTACTGTTAAACTCCTGTTCACCTGCGCTGTCCGATAAAAGTTGCTTGATTGGCCCATCTGATGGCAGGGAAGTATCCCTGCAGTAAGAATACAATAGTGCAGCGGGGAGGATTCCCCAATCCACCTCGAATGTGAGGGTGGGAGAAACCAGGTATGGCCAGCTTTTAGGAGTGCTAGACAAGGACTGTAAATTCATGGAGCTGTGACATCACCCATAGGCTCCTATGGCCCATCCATTGTTGGTGCTTCCTCCTCTCCCCTGCAGCAGCAGGAGCTGCTGGATCACCAGATTAGATTAGATTAACAGTAGGTAAGTACATTTTATATAGGCTATGCAGGATTGATGTTTTTAAGAATAGGTATAGATAACATTTCACAGAGCTGCACAGCATATGCTATTTTCTGAAAACGTTGAACTTAACCTTTTAAATTCCTTTTAAAAGTAAATGAGAAGTAAATCGGAAATCAAAAGTCGATCACATGGAGAGGTGTAAATGGCATAAACTTCATAGAGAAATCCCAGCAAGGTGGATCTCCCAGATCTCACAGGAAGATGTTCCAGCACTGTGCAAGAGAATCTTCTCATAAGATTTGGGATCCTCCGCTTTCCTAGGATCTCATGATTTCCTCATCTAGGCATCACAGGCGTTTGGTCATTCTTTTCTTGATGCCAATCCGTATAGTTCCTTTTTACACCGGAATGAAGGTTTTGCAGTGATGCACATCATGCTAGGCAGCCCAAAATAAATAGGCACCAATACCCTTTCAACACACACAAAAAATCCTGCTGCTTTCTTTTGCAGCTCACCGCAGATTATACATCGTGATGGTTGCAGCAATATGCAGCATGCTTTTGGTTACCATTCAGTACAAATATTATTCAAAATACTCATTTGCACACCATACCAGTCGTGACGTCAAATATTGGGTTCTGAATAGTATAGTGATACCTAGATATAGACTCCATCCCCAGCACACCATTGCCTTCATAAATGTATTTTTTATAGAAACAAAGGGCCAGATTCAGGTAGGGAGTGCGTAACTCTGTGCGGGCGTAGCGTATCCTATTTACGCTACGCCTCCGCAACTTTGACAGGCAAGTGCATTAATCACAAAGCACTTGCTCCGTAAGTTGCGGCGGCGTAGCGTAAATTGGCCGGCGTAAGCCCGCCTAATTCAAATGTGCATGCGCCGTCCGTGAACGTATCCCAGTGCGCATGCTCCAAATTAACCCGCAAAAAGTCAATGCTTTCGACGTGAATGTAAATTACGCACAGCCCTATTCGCGAACGACGCTGGCCCGACGTCCATACTTAACATTGGCTGCGCCTTATATAGCAGGGGTAACTTTACGCCGGAAAAAGCCTTACGTAAACGGCGTATCTGTACTGCGACGGCCGGGCGTACGTTCGTGAATAGGCGTATCTAGCCGATTTACATATTCTAGGCGTAAATCAGCGTACACGCCCCTAGCGGCCAGCATATATATGCAGTTAAGATACGACTGCGTAGGAGACTTACGCCGGTCGTATATTAGCAATATTTAAGCGTATCTCAGCTTGAGAATACACTTAAATATACGACGGCGGGGATTCAGACTTACGACGGCTTATCTACTGATACGCCCGTCGTAAGTCTACCTGAATCTGGCCCATAGTTGCTAATATAGTCTAAATTTCATGAAAAGGAATGATACATTGGCACACTAAACTGTGCATGGTGCATTACCACATGTTTCACTGTGTGTTATTGCATTATGTGAACAAGCCCTAAGGGTCCATTCACACTAGTCTGTTTCCCTGTGGTGCATTAAATACGGTGTTCTATTTTAGGATGGTTTATTAATTTGACCACAACGGACCAAAAATCATGCATGCCAGCGTTTGTCAGTGCATGGCAACCCATTGCTCTGCAATGCAAGTATTACATTTTACAACTATTAGTGCAATTTTAATGTTGTATTTTTGTTTTTTTATAAATTGGGGATTTTAGTAAAATCAGTGACACAATATTTGTTTGCAAACTGAACGATGTTTAGTAGAAAATTATGATTCTTATTACAATGGTTGTGTATATTTTTTACCAGAGTGGCTCAGTTTTTTTTAAAAGGGGTTGTAAAGGTTCGTTTTTTATTTTCTAAATAGGTTCCTTTAAAGCGGGAGTTCACCCGAATTTTTTTTTTTAACCTTAAGCCCCGTACACACGGTCGGACTTTTGCCCAACCAACTTCAAAATCCGGCACTTTTCGTATTTGTCCGACCGTGTGTACGTTCCATCGGACCAACTTTTTTGGCTTCAATCGGACAAAAAGTTGGGTCTGTGAACGGACCAACTTTCTGTTCCGAAAAGTCCGATTGTGCAAAGTGCGACCGTGTGTACAGCAAACCATCGGACTTTTGGACAAAGTACAAATGCGCATGCTCAGAACCAATGTTAAACTCAACCAACAATAGCAGAAGTTAACCAAAGGGTGGCGGTAAAGAGCAAGTAAAACCACGTGATGTTGGGAAAGTGTTAGAAAAGTTTGCAGAAAAGTCCGAGTGTGTGTGTGATCGGACAAATCAATTAAGTCAAAAATCCAAGGGAAATTTTGTTGGATGTCCGACCGTGTGTACGAGCCTTTAGATTGATGCTCATTTTGTGAAGGGGAATCGGGTATTTTTTTTAAAATCGAAGCAGTACTTACCGTTTTAAAGATGGATCTTCTCCGCCGCTTCCGGGTATGGTCTTCGGGACTGGGCGTTCCTATTTGATCGACAGGCTTCCGACGGTCGCATACATCGCGTCACGAGTAGCCGAAAGAAGCCGAACGTCGGTGCGGCTCTATACGGCGCCTGCGCACCGACGTTCGGCTACTTTCGGAAAATCGTGACGCGATGTATGCGACCGTCGGAAGCCTGTCCATCAAATTGGAACGCCCAGTCCCGCAGCCCATACCCGGAAGCGGCGGAGAAGATCGCTCTCTAAAACGGTAAGTACTGCTTCGATTTTAAAAAAACTACCCGATTCCCCTTCACAAAATGAGCATCAATCTAATGTTAAAAATTAACTTTTCGGGTGAACCTCCACTTTAAGCTAGTGCATTGTTGGTTCACTTACCTTTTCCTTCCATTTCCCTTCTAAATGTTTTTTTCTTTGTCTGAATTTCTCCCTTCCTGTTTCTTCTCAGTAAGCTTACCCCCATCATCTGAGCTGTTCTGGCTGGGGGTTAGTCAGCGTGCTCGCCCCCTCCCTTGGGACTACATCCCTGCGGGGAGACAAACCTTTACAACCCCTTTAAAGTAGCTCTAAAGCCAAAACTTTATTTATTTTTCTTCATTTTGGATAGAGTAAGCCCAGGTTCACACTGGGCTGCGGGAATGAAGCCATGCGAGTTCAGCTGAACTCGTACGATTTCACTCCCGCTTGTCAGTCCCGATTTCGGCCGCAATTTCAGAGACATCTGTGCAGGTTTCTGGACAGATGTCAATGTAAATCGCAGCCTGAAATCTCAAAAAGTAGTACAGAAACTACTTTTTGAAACCGATTAGGACGGTGCGATTGCTACTGATTTGACATGTCAAATGGTAGCAGTGTGAACCAGGGCTAAAGGAGAGCTTTGTCGGGTTTATTTTTGTCATCTGTGTCCTATTGGGGAGATTTTTTACATCCTTTCCAATAGCCAAAACAGGAAATAAGCAGGAATCCCTGCAAAGTGAGCAAATACTTGGTTGTCATCAGAACATTGGAAGATTTTCCACTTGCTGTTCCGGTAACCACTCAAAATGTGGGATTTTCTTTTACTCCCAGTGATAATAATAAACAGGACAATTCAAAAGGGCTGAATCTCCTAACAGGGACACACACAACAGTAAAAACCTGACAAGTGTTTTAATCCTTGTATTTTTTATTAATGTCAATTTTTCCTAGAAGTGGGTGCAGAAGAATAACCAAGAACCTGTGAGCAAACGGATAACCAGCCTGCACAGCACAAGACTACTCAAGCCAGAGCAATGAACATGCACATATAAAGGAAGGCTGGGGATGCCTTTTCATTTAACACAAGCACCTGGAGGTACACAAACAGTCAGAGACATCCTGGAGGTGCACACGAAGGGAATTTCTCCTGTGAGTGCTAATCGGTGACCATTGCACTTCCTTCTAACATTCCGTTCTGTCATATGGACAGTGGACAACCCAGGTTTTACCCTGACGGAGGCCATGTAGAACAACCACGCACGGATTGCAATACTCCCTACCCTTTTAGCTCTGCAGCACTCGGTTTTCTGGTTCCCCTGAAAAGGACATAGAACCATAAATAACACAACCAGGACAGCTTGATCATCTTGTTACTGGAAGTGTTTTTCTTCAGGGTTAAGAGACACAGAAGTATTTTTCCGTGCGGTCTGTGTAGTGAGACTGTTCAGTTCAGTAGACTCTTTCACCATTACCATTTAACCTCCAAGGCATTTTGAATGTGTGCGGAAGCTATAAAACATTGTTTCAGGAGATATGCCTACACTCACTTATGTTTGTTTTGCTCATCAATTATATTTATTCTGTGAAAATGGTTCAAACAAGCTGTGATCTAAATGTTGGCATGAAGTTATCTTACTTTGGATTCATTTTTTATGGTATGTTATGATCAATGCCTATTTTAACTGAAGAGCAACTTTTTTTGTAATTTTCACCAGTTTTACCTGCTGTGCTTTTATTTTTTTTCCTGTGAGATGAACGGATTTTCCATTAAGGAGTTGTGCTGCCTCTTTTGTTGTCCACCATGTCCGGGTAGGATTGCTGCAAAATTGGCATTCTTGCCCCCAATACCGACCTATGCGGTGTTACCGGAACAAGATGCCGCCGTAAGGGTTGGTAATGGAAGAGGAGGAACAGGTTTAATGGGACGATGGAAACTTCACCTTACAGATCGTGCTGACTTTCAGTACAGTCAACGTGAGCTGGACACCATAGAAGTTTTCATGACCAAGAGTAGCCGTGGCAACAGAATTTCTTGCATGTATATCCGCTGTTCTCCTGGTGCAAGGTAAACTGAAAATGTATTGTTTTCATATTCTATAGTAGATGTTTAGGTTTGCTGAATATACTAAATATTTTATATAAGGCCTCATGCACACTGGACTTTTTTACAGCTGCTTCTAAGGGTGTTGGGTATTTATTTTTTTTCCTGCTTTCTAAACTCCCCTGCATGTTAGCCTATGTGTCCTTGCACATGTAGGCTTTTAGCAGTGTTTAGTGGCAGGAAAAAACCCACTGTCAGTGCATCCAGGAGCAGCAGCGTTTTTCCAGAGAAAACACTTGAAGCTGCTTAACGCTGGGCGTGTTTAGCGCTTTCATTTATTTCAATGGCCAGACTAAATTTCATTATTATTCTGGCTAATGAACTTAACACCCATGCTTTTGATGCTTGTAAACACACCTAAAAGCTTATAAAAGCTTTAGACACTTTTACAAGCATCAGGCTTTTTTTCTGCCAAAACACTGCTGCCAGTAGGAAAGCCTTCTAGGAAAGTTTGCAAAATGTCCTTTGCATTGTCCAAAGGCTCTGTATTGTACAACTGTTTCAGAAAAACAATAAAAAGTATTTAAAAAATTAAAATAAAAAATGTTCTTTTGTACATGAGGCCTAAATCCTAGTAGTTTATTATATAAAAATGTTCATACTTAAAGGGTCACTAAAGGAATTTTTTTTTTTTAGCTAAACAGCTTCCTTTACCTTACTGCAGTCCTGGTTTCATGTCCTCATTGTTCGTTTTTGCTTTCATGTTGCTGTAAATCCTCTCTGTTCTGGACACTTCCTGGTTGCCTGTTTCCTGATAACCACAGTACTGGGAGATTTCTCACGGTGGTCACTAATCAAGGAGCTGTGTGTAAAACGAAACTGGATTGGTGCTGAGGAGTTTTAGACAAAGTATCACTGCTCTCTATTGGCTGACTGCCCTCTAGTGGCTCTCTGTACATCAGAGAACCAGCAAACAACAGCAAAAACGAAACTACACTGCAGGCACATTATATGATTGGTTTTTTATCTATGTTTAATCATTTTTAAAAGGAATCAGTTAACTATTATGTCTCTATGTCCTGTAAACAGTCATTTCAGCTAAAAAAATGTTTTCCTTTAGTGACCCTTTAAAGACAAAATGTGGCAAAAGCTTTTTTGGCCATACTTCTATGGTTTACAGGAGTGCAGTTCATTTTGTGACCCATTTTTAACCAACAGCGGGCTAAAGACTGCTGACATCACTCAGCCAGTCCAGGCTTGGGAAAGATCCCGACCATATGGTCGGGATACATAACTGATGCCTGGACCTGGACCTGGCTCTGCCTCTCGGTGAGGTAGTGTGATTGCTTAGTTCTCACTGCAGAGGACAGATGCAACCTAGGTGAGTATAATGGTTCTTTGTTTTGTTTTTTGAATCCCAAACTTCTCTTTAAAAATTTTAAAAACCATTTAAAATTGTCCAAAACCGTAAGGGCCCATTGACACCTTTTGGGTTTCAATAGCCCTCGTTTAAATGATCTGTGTGTAACTCTGCCATTTATTGCCAACAACAGCCCACCACAGGGAAAGCACAACTATAGTTGTGCTGCATGGCGTCAGCAAAAAAGGTTTTTGCCTGATATTTTTCCATTGGTAACCCGTTTATAATGGCTATAGGTTGTGAATGGGTCCTAATAAATACCCTTTAAAGAAGATTTCATTATTTTGTGTAAAAACAGATGTAGGAGTCATGTCACACTTCAGCTGTGTCTCAGGATTGTAACTGATCATGTTTTGGATTTTGCTGACTTGAAGGGCAACATTCATATAGTGTCTGTGGCTCTGAAAGTTAAAACAGACAGATGACAAAGAACCAAATGAGACATAACTATTATTAAAGCGAATGTAAAACCATACACTTTTTTTTTTTTCAGCTAAATTGGGGTTGGGATCATTGTCTCAAGTACAGAAAGTTTTGGGAAATCCTAAATGTTATAGTTGTCACCAGAACAGAAATAAAGGTGAACTCTTCCAATAGAGACCCCTTCTCTGAAGACAAGTCAAGGGCCCCTTCAGACTGTGTGTTCTGTTAATGCAACATGTTTGTCAGTTAAAGCAGCCCATTAATATTGCACATTTCCTCTTAATCCCTTGAAATTCTGGGACAGATGGTAAAGGGAAATCTCCCAAATGAGACACAGAAACCAAAAGGCCTTAAAGGTTTCTTAACTATTACCCACTCTATCCAATACTACAAGTTTTGCCTTTACATAAACTTGAAAGCATTATGCATAGACAGAGATGATTGTCTCCTCCCTCTACAGGAAAAACCCTCATATCCCTCTGTTCCTCAGATTAGATTGTGTTTTATACAGTCCAGGAGCAGCACAACATTTTGTTGTTTTACTGACAGGTTGGCCATTGGGTTAGTACTCCACATCTTGATGCAGTATCATATCTCCTGGTATGTCTTGCCTTGGCTCTTTGGCAAAGGGTTCCCCTATTTTCATTTCAGGATCTTAACCCCTATTTAGTAGTGAGGAGTTGACTCCTGAAGCCTCTGGATTGTAAGCCCTGTTCCCTTCTTTACCCTCTGGGGGGTTTTGTAGAAGGGCCTTTGCTGTGTTTGGGAATGGCTGTCACTACATGGAGTCCTGTGCCCTAGAGTGTATGTGTTGTCCAAGCCTCGGTTTCTGGCAGCTTGACGTCACGTCCTTTGGCCTGGGATGATGCACTTCTGGTCAAATGGCAAGGCCGGACAGTATACGATCGCTGCTACCATCAAGAATGGAGAGCAACAGGACAGCAAGTGACTGCTAGTCAACACCTGTAATGGTGAAAAATGGAACCTAATAAAGACTAGGAAAAATTTACTTTTGGCGGCACACGGGTAACGAATCTAAAAATCTATAGATATTTATTATAAAGATGAGTATATAAAAAAGTATCTAGACTTGTAATACAGTATTACATCAGCATAGGAACCCAACATATATTCCAATTACACTTCCAGAACCTTATACTAGTTCAAGTACGTTCACACCATGAGAATGCATAAACATCAAATCGTAAAAAATAATAAATATAAGGTTTGTGTCCTTGAAAATGGGTCCCAGTATTCTTGCTTGAGAAAAGCAATAATTAATATCCTGCATACTGGACCCATTTTCAAGGACACAAACCTTATATTATTTTTTACGATTTGGTGTTTATGCATTCTCATGGTGTGAACGTACTTGAACTAGTATAAGGTTCTGGAAGTGTTATTGGAATATATGTTGGGTTCCTATGCTGATGTAATACTGTATTACAAGTCTAGATACTTTTTTTTAATATACTCATCTTTATAATATATATATATATATATATATATATATATATATATATATATATATATATATATATATATATATATATATATATATATATATATATATATATAGATTTTTTTTTATTCGTTACCCGTGTGCCACCAAAAGTCTAATTTTTTTTTTTCTAGTCTTTATTAGTTTCCATTTTTCACTATACTGGGACGTTGGCACATTTATACTGATGCATTCACAGTAGTTAGTCACCCTGTGATGATGCACATTTGATCAAGTTCCATTTCAAAACCTGTGATGGTGAGTCCTTCCCTGCAGGGGGTTGTTTAATTGGGCTGCAGTATCACTTTGCTGGTGGGTAGGGGGTACAGTGTGTCCATGATCACTTTTACTCCCTAGAGTTTACATTTTGGCTAACGTGATTTGCCTGTGATATTTTTTCAGGCTTGGTTAAGTAAGGCTATTGCAATTTAAATATGTTTATTTATTTTTCCTTGTATGTAAAACTGTCTAAGCTGGCTGCCTGTGTAGCTTCTACTTTATTGTAGAATTTTGTTAACTGTATCGGTTTACCTTCCACATTTGGACTGGTACCTACAGATTATTTTTTTTTCTGAAGTTGGACCTTTTGGTTCTGTCATTATCTCCCCTTGGTAACCTCTGCTGCACGATTGCTCAGTATGAGGAGAGTGAAGTTGAAGGAGTTTTTTTTTTTTTTTCCTCTTGATTTCTCAATAGAGGAAGGGGAAACCATAGTACCTTCTAGGAAACCAGGAGGGTTTCCCAGTCTGCAATTGAGTCATCGTTCCCATAAACAGATTCCATTCCTGACTTTCCGACCACCTGCACTCAAGACAAATGGCTACTTGGGTAAAAGTTGTGATATCCAGTGGCAACTCGATAGTGTTTGTCTTTTTTGTTTTTTTTATCTTTGCCCCCTTTCATGTTGTCAGACCTGCAAACCCCCGCCCCCCTGAAAAAAACTATCCACTCCCATGTTGGGAATCTGCAGGAGCTTTCCACCCTTTCTTTTTTGCTTGACAGATCTGAGCTGGTTGGTAGCCCCCCTTTGAGGCAGTTCCATATGCCTGGTATATGGAAGGATATTACCGCGCTGCCAGGTGAGATAGGAAAGAAATAGCTGCTAGTACAAACAAATAGATATTTGTATAAGGAAATGATGGATGAAGTGTGCAGTGCTAAATAAGTGAATGAATATATTCAAACAATAATGTGAAATTCAATAAAATGGTGCGAATAGTGTTGATGAGTATGTCTCAACACATGAAACTGAAATGACACCGATCTCATAACCAATCACGGATCATGAAAATCGCATCAAATAAAGAAAAACAGGGAGCTGCGGTGGCTCAACGCGATTGGCACTGCGCTGACAAGCCATTCACCTCTGCAGCTAGGGGTTCGGATCCCGGTCTCGGCTACATGTGAATTGAGTTTGGTGGTCTCAGCCCGGCTCCCGGTGGGTGTGCTATGCGAGGTAAGCCTGCGCTTAGTACGCCCACCCCCCTCCCACAAAAACCACCACACTTACACGCACTCTAAATTGGGTTAACATGCACGCACTTTGACCACGCGGTCTCTAAAAAGAGAGGCGAAGGACTAACGGGGCTGGTTGAGCGGGCTAGATCCTCTCACTCCCTTATAGGGAGTCCCTCTGCCCCGTTGGGCTTCAAAGCGGAGCAGGTAGGGCGGGCTGTGTGGGAGGACCCCCTCACACACCCGCCATTGCCACCCCGGGTAGGGAGAAAGGTGGCAGATTGCCTCTGGGGGAGGCCTGCCTACTCCCAACTCCTGCAGTCCGGCTCCTCTCTCGAGTACACGCACAAAATACACTTAAAGAAAAACAATGGATTAAAACATAGAATACAATCCCCACTGTGCATGGAAAATAGAAAACCAAAAGGTTTGTAAACACAAGTCCCCATGTAAGATGACTGGTAAATGAAAAAAATCTCAAAACACTGTAATGAAAGTCCAATGGGACGAAATGCATAGGGTACTTTATACTTGTTGCCCACACTGCGATTACAATTTTTTTGTGATTGCTACATTTGCATTCACCGCTGGATGTCTACTTTTAGAATACAATAAATCTCTTTTTGGTTATCACTAATCTACGCCATGTGGAGGCCTCTTTTTTTCCTTCTCCCCTTTTTTATATCCTCTTCATCCATCTATAACCCATTCCCCTGGAGGGAGCTGCTGCTTTGTGCGGACGACATTAAGTCTACTGCGACTTGGAAGTGTGCATCACCAGCCCAGCAACTACTGGGAGAAAGATTGGACGCCATCCTAAGATGATCATCTGAGGAAACCGTAATATCGATACTATTGCCGATGCTGTTCTGACTCGTCCGGTGTTTCTACCCTCATGATACTAGGACTGATGTTCACCTATTTTGCACTTGCGCTATTGCATTTTGGAAACATTTCATAAGTGCTTTAAGACTTTTTTCACTTACCAGTCATCTTACATGGGACTTGTGTTTACAAACCTTTCGGTTTTCTATTTTCCATGCACAGTGGGGAGTGTGTTCTATGTTTTAATCCACTGTTTTTCTTTATTTGATGCGATTTTCATTATTCGTGATTGGTTATGAGATCAGTGTCATTTCAGTTTCATGTGTTGAGACATACTCATCAACACTATTTGCACCATTTTATTGAATTTTACATTATTGTTTTGAATATTTTCAATTTACGTATTTAGTGCTGCACACTTCATCCATCAGTTCCATATGCCTAATTCCACTCTAGACTACTGCGATTTGTCATTCTGGCTGTGTTGTGGGACAGCAGACAATATCTGAGTATGATAGCCAGGTCTCTCAGGACACTAGGCCTGCAGCCAAGGTGGAAAACTTCTTTCCATTGGTCTACTAGATTCTCATAACAGTTACCAGCCTTTTGGGCTAGGGAAGAATCCTGAACCCCCTCTTTTTTATTTTTTTAGGGATTTTGGAACTGCCGGAAGCCTGTTCAACATTTTGGAGCTTGGAAAGATTGGGTAATCCTTTCAATTCTGGACCTCCTGACTACAGGTCATCCTGCCAGGACTTGGTTAGACTATGACACAGCAATGGCTTTTGTCAACCATTAGGGAGGAGGCAGGAGTCATACAATCTTTGCCTTGGATAAAATATAATTGTCCAGCCTCATCTACAGAGCATTTTCCAGCCTTGGAAAGTTGTGGTGTTTTTTTTTTTTTTTTTTTTTTAGTTTTACACACTTTCCAGCCTCAGGAGTATGGTCTTGATCTCTAAAACGGGGGGATAAAAAACAGGGAGTCTAATGTAGGAGTCACACGTGCTGCGAAACGCATTACCGCCCTCACCCGACGTCCCATGGGCTGCATGCGTTGCTGTTCCAACGTGGTTTCCGGAACCCGGGCTGCCTCTTCGCTTCCTCATTCCTTCACATCACCAGGGATTCTGACGGCTGCAGGATGGCTTTTTTATAATTGCATGCCTGTTTCTTCTTACGATCTTGTAAGTGGTTTTAATCCCCCTGTGCTTGTCAAATCTTTTATGCGCACTGGGATGCCTCCAGGTGCAGTTTTAATCACGTCGAAACAACTGCCTAAGATACGTCCAATCACTGCCTACGACGTGAACGTAACCTACGCCTAGTCATATTCACGTACATTGTAAACGACAAAAGATACGACGGCTTGTGTTCCCTGGTCCATACCTTTTGCATGAGTTGCGCCTCCTATATGGGGAATAACTTTTACGCCGGACGTACGACTTCCGCAAACCGAGTATATTATGCGCTGGGCGCAACTACGTTCGTGAATCGGCGTATTTTCCTCATTTGCAGATGTGCATAGAAAATTCATGGGAGCGGAAAATGCGCCCAGTGTAAATATGCGCCCACGATACGACGGCGTAGGCAAGAAACGTCGGTTGTAGGAAGCTTATTTTCACGCGTATCTAGTTTTGTGGGCGCGGCGCACAGATACGACAGCGAATAGTTACTTACGCGACGTATCTCGAGATACGTCGGCGTAAGTGCTTTGTGAATCCGGGCCCATAAATACAGTGCATTCAGAAGGTATTCACAGCGCTTCAGTTTTTCCACATTTTGTTATGTTACAGCCTTATTCCAAAATGGATTAAATTCATTATTTTCCTCAAAATTCCACAAACCATACCCCATAATTACAACGTGAAACAAGTTTGCTTGAAATCCTTTGCATTGGGAGAATCTTATGTACATAAGTATTCACGGCCTTTACTTAATACTTTTGTTGAAGCACCTTTAACACCAATTACAGCCTCAAGTCTTTTTGAGTATGATGCTACAAGTTTGGCACACCTATTTTTGGGCAGTTTCTTCCATTCTTCTTTGCAGGACCTCTTAAGCTCTATCAGGTTGGATGGGGAATGTCAGTTCAATTTAAATCCATTTTCAGATCTCTCCAGAGATGTTCAATCAGAGTCAAGTTTGGGCCACTCAAGGAAATTCAGAGTTGTCCTGTAGCCACTCCTTTGTTATCTTGGCTGTGTGCTTAGGGTCGTTGTCCTGTTGGAAGATGAACCTTCACCCCAGTCTGAGGTCCAAAATGCTCTGGAGCAGGTTTTCATCAAGGATGTCTCTGGACATTGCTGCATTCATCTTTCCCTTGATCCTGACTAGTCTCCCAGGTCCTGCCACTAAAAAACCTCCCCACAGCATAAAGCTGCTACCACCATGCTTCACGGATGGTATTTCCTCCAGACATGATGCTTGCCATTCAGGCCAAAGAATTCAATATTTGTTTCATCAGGCCAGAGAATTTTGTTTCTCTTGGTCCGAGAGTCTTTCAGGTGCCTTTTGGCAAACTCCAGATAGGCTGTTGTAGCTTCCGTCTGACCACTCTAAAATACAGGCCCGATTGGTGCTTCAGAGATGGTTGTTCTTCTGGAAGGTTCTCGTCTCTCAACAGAGAAATGCTGGAGCTCTGTCAGAGTGACCATTGGGTTCTTGGTCACTAAGACCCTTCTCCCCCGATTTGCTCAGTTTGGCCAGGTGGCCCGCACTAGGAAGAGTCCTGGTGGTTCCAAAACTCTTCCATTTATGGATGATGGAGGCTACTGTGCTCATTGGGACCTTCAATGCTGCAGAAATGTTCTGTACCCTTCCCCAGGTCTTTGCCTCAATACAATCCTGTTTCGAAGGTCTACAGACAATTCCTTAGACTTCATGGCTTGGTTTGTGCCCAGACATGCACTGTTGCCTGTGGGACCCTATATAGACAGGTGTGTGCATTTCCAAATCATGTCCAATCAACTGAATTTACCAATCAAGGTATCGAAACCTCTCAAGGATGATCAGTGCAAACAGGATGCACCTGAGGTTTAATTTTGAGTGTCACATATTCTGGGAATGTAATAGATTACAACATATATGGCAAGCAGTTGTAGACAGTCTAGAGACCTCTCTTAAGAAAAAAATTACTCTTACCCCTCATGTTTGTCTATTGTTTGCCACGGTCCCTGATGTCCCCACCCCTTGTAATAGATTGATCCACTCCCTTATCAGCGCGGTACAATGGATGATTGCATGCAACTGGAAATCACAGTCCCTCCCATGGCCTCAAGTCGTTTCCAGAATGGAATCCATCAAACTCTCTGAACGCATCCACCACACCCTATTCGATAGCATGCATATTTTTACTAGTAAATGGCTCTACTGGTCAACACCTTCTATATAATTTTCTCTATAATCTCCTTTCACATGCAGCACTTCTAATTTTGAGTGTCACAGCAAAGGCTGTGATTATGTACCCCTTTTTTATATTTTTTGCAAAGATTACAGTATTGTTTGTAGAATTTTGAGAAAAATAATGAATGTAATCCGTTTTGAAATAAGGCTGTAACATAACAAAATGTGGAAAAAGTCAATACTTTCCAGGTGCGCTGTGTACCACTCTCTTTTTTTTTTTTTCTCCCACTTTTTTATAAGTGGTCACAATCTCTCTGTTCTTAGCTGCATATGAGCTGAGTCTAGCAGCTTACAACCACTTTAAGCTAGGGCGTATTTTGGGGGTAGGGCTTATATTGCAGCCCTGCCTGAAAATCTAACTAGGTCTTATTATCAGGGTAGGTCTTATTTTTGGAGGAAGCATGGTACAGCAGGCACACATCAGGAATATGAAATGTTGGGGTAACAAATGCATTAAGCTTTTGTGAGTTAGGTAAATTACTTCTTGCATAGTATACCATTACCATCGCACCTGGAAAGCATATTTCTCATCGAGCAAGGCAAAGGAATCCCATTCAAGGAAAATCTTTATGGTCTTCATGTTCTTTTCACCTGTCTGGACTGGTTTATTTCCTGGCTTATTGTACCTGCAAGGTCCATATTTGACCTTAGCAATTCTCTTTTTTTATAGACTTCTTGTCCTCACTTTTGCTTTAGAATTGCTGGTACGGTTGGAAATCCATCTCTCCCAAGAAACATGTTTCTTGCTTTACAGTTGTGCTCATAAATTTACATACCCTGACAGAATTCATGATTTCTTGGCCATTTTTCAGAAAATATGAATGATGGCACAAAAACATCTCTTTCACTCATGGTTAGTGTTTGGCTGAAGCTATTTATTATCTATCAACTGTGTTTTTTACTCCTTCTTCCCCCTTCTTTTTTTTTTTAAATCATAATGGCAACAGAGACTACCCAAATGACCCTGATCAAAAGTTTACATTCCCCAGTTCTCTATACCGTGTATTGTCCCCTTTAACATCAATGACAGCTTGAATTATTTTGTGGATGAGGCTCTTTATCTTCTCAGATGGTAAAGCTGCCCATCCCTCTTGGCAAAAAGCCTCCAGTTCCTGTAAAATCATTCATGGGCTGTCTTGCATGAACTGCACGTTTGAGCTCTCCCCAGAGTGGGTCAATGATATTGAGGTCAGGAGACTGAGATGGCCACTCTGCTGTAGCCAATGACAGGTTGACTTGGCCTTGTGCTTTGGATCGTTGTCATGTTGGAATGTCCAATTACGTCCCATGCGCATCTTCACGGCTGACGAATGCAAATGTATTTTTTGATAACATGCTGCATATATCTTGCCAACCATTTTGACCAAATTTCCTGTGCCTTTTGTAGCTCACACATCCCCAAAACATCGACGATCCACCTCCTTACCTTTTCAGCATAGGCCTTGTTGACTCCTCTCCAAATATAGTGTTTATGGACAAAAAAAAAATTTTGGTCTCCTCACTCCAAATGACTTTGTGTCAGAAGGTTTGAGGCTCGTCTCTGTGCTGTTTGACGTATTGTAAGCAGGATACTTTGTGGCATTTGCATAGTAAGTGCTTTCTTCTGGCAATTCAACCGTGCAGCCCATTTTTCTTCACGTGCCTCCTTATTGTGCATCTTGAAACAGCCATGCCACATGTTTACCGAGACTCCTGTATTTCACCTGAAGTTATTTGTGTTTTTTGCATCCCGAACAATTTTCCTAGCAGTTGTGGCTGAAATTTTAGTCGGTATACCTGACCGTGTATTGGTTTCAACAGAACCCACCCCCCCCCCCTCATTATTTACTTCTTGATTAGAGTTTGAACACTGCAGATTGGCATTCTCAATTCCTTGAATATCTTTTTATATCCATTTCCTGTTTTATACAGTTCAACTACCTTTTTCTGCAGATCCTTTTGACAATCCTGTTGCTTTCCCCATGACTCACAATACAGAAGAGTCAGTGCAGCACTGGATAAAAGATGCAAGGGTCTGTCAGGAGTCCAGAAACTCATTGACCTTCTCCTTCCTTTTATTTTTTTTTATTTTTTTATATACACACACTCTAATGGCAAGCAAACTGATCACAGGTGAGGATGGTTGCCTTTAGGCCGGGTTCAAACTGCTACGACAAACGCTCTGACATTGGGAGCTCATGTGAAAATCAATGTTTCCCTATGGGAGTTGTCTTAACTGGTCCAATGCAAGTCAGTCCGACTTTGAAAATACTCCCTGCACTACTTTGGTCCGACTTTGATCCTACTTTAGCCCATTGAATAACACTGAACTCGAATCGCCGTCTTGACTGATCCGACTTTGGCATGCGACTTGTGCTCTGATGATCTTGAAGGGGAACTCCACACCAAATAAAAAAAACAAAAAAAAAACTGCATGGTTTCCTCCTCATACTAGGCCCTTCGGTCTTGTATGGATTTTAAGGAGAACCACTATTGCTGAAGTGAACCATACCAGACTGCATGCCCTCAACATGGGAGGGTGGGTGCTTTGGGACAGACGGGGTCCCTGCGCCCCCCCACCCCAAAGCACCTTGTCTGTGTGTGTGTGTGTGTGTGTGTTTTTTTTTCTTTATCAAAACCTTTTTTATTGGCAAGGATAATGGGTAACTGTAAAATACAGCAGATAGTTATACATCACAATTATCATCAATAAATTATATACAGAGCATGAGTCACAATGCAGGTTATACAGTTACCAACTAGAATGCTCATATAAAAAAACATTCTGACAAAAACTGCCTTCCTCCAAGCTTGTTTGTGGGCAAGTGCATCAGATTACTATTCATCTACGCTTTATTTATGGTCGTTACCCTCTGAGAGAGATGCGGATCACATAAACACGCAACAAGACTTACAACATAAATAGACCTGAAGTGTGCCTTGGTGGTCTGGTCAGTATGCCAAGAAAAGGGGGCATACCCAAGGTAAGTAATGGGTAGTTAATTGAAGGATATGCTGAGAAGTGCCCTGAAAAAGGGAAGGGCGGGAGGGTGTCGAATGCGATTGAATGCGCAGACTCACGGACATGAGGTGAGCTGGGAAGAGTCGGCCCAGTGACGTGTAGTACTGCACACTGAACCGACAAAGAGCATGTGTGAGTGGGCTGCTTAAATACCCTCCGGGCTCCTCCCATAAACTCAGGCCACCATACTGGCCTTCTTATTTATGGTCGTTACCCTCTGAGAGAGATGCGGATCACATAAACACGCAACAAGACTTACAACATAAATAGACCTGAAGTGTGCCTTGGTGGTCTGGTCAGTATGCCAAGAAAAGGGGGCAAAAGACTCAGATAGGGAAATAGTTTATATTGATTTCTTGTATTTATTGAGCCAGCTTGGTAAAGGCTTGTGCCATTCCTTCATGAGGATTTGGGATGTATGTGGCAAAACAAGGAGACTTCCATCAGCCTGGTATCTTGATTACGTAGTCTGGTACTCCCTGTTGGGAGGCAACTGAGGCTGCTCCAATTCGGAAAGAATGTCCAGAGAACTGACTGGGGTTTGAAGCCCAAGTTACTTAGGAGGATTCTGACATGCTTGACACACTGGCTGACACTTAGGGAGCTGGTTTAGAAAGGGTAGCAACGAGCTACCATCAGATTGGCTGGGCAGATGGAGCAGTAGTGGGTCGAGGACCGTCACTGGGCGTCAGGCGTTGTCAGTCTGAAACAGGTTGATGACAACCCCAGGGGCTGGTTTGTTGCGTTTGCAGACTGTGAGAGTGTAGTGGTTCGAAAGCGAGTCGGGTGGCGTCGGAGCAGTGTGTGACTGCCGGAGCCGCTGACTTAATTCACTAGGTTGTAGGGAACCGTAGATGGCTGTTGGGTGACTAGACTGGGCAAAGCCCTAAACAGGGAACGAGTAAGGATTTTAGACATGTCCCTAAAGAGGGGACTCTTGAAAGGTAGGCGCTTGCCACTGACTACAGGTTGGTGCTTCTGTATGCCCTGTAGGAGGGACTTGACTGCATGGGCTCGAGAATACTGACGGTTTACTGGGGTCCTGCAGGGACAGGAAATGCTGGATGCCATCTAGATATGGCGTGATAGTATTGAGAAATGGTCAGCTGCATGTGGCAATACGATATGAAGGCTAGGATGTGTCCAACGTTGCCTATTGCTGCTCCGGGCAAGGGGCCAAAAATTTGCGATTAGTGTTCCAAGCAGTGCGATAGGCCTTCAGCGTGTTGCGTGCCAAGGAGTGGTTAATAAGTTGGATTGCATTGGCGAGATGCGACTTCAGTCCATCGTCAGCAATGTCCATGGTGGGACAGGGATAGTTGTCGGGTCGGCTCCAGGCTCTTGCTGGAAAAAACATCCATTCCATGGTTGGAATAGGAAAGCGCATCAGCTGCTTTTTGCATTTGCCTGGAAAAGGTCTACATAAGATATTAACTGGTGACGGAGTGACAGCTGCGCGAGCCGGCGCAGGAAGTGATGGGGAGTGACTTAGGTCTACCTTAATTGATGATGTCGGCTGTGGCCTGATTGTCTGTGGTGAAGAACAGTGTCTGTCCTGTTCAAGTGTGGTCCCAGACCTGGGCAGCTGCCACGATGGGGTGCAGCACGAGGTGTGATGAAGACTGGGTGAAGCAAAAATTTAAGAGAATTTCTGGGGGCCAAGTTTTGGTGAACCAGTGGCGGCCTAAAAATGGCTGCAAAAGCCTTTGGTGGCTCGGCTGACACTGCCGGGATGAAGATTGAAATTATGTTCTATCAGGTGGGGAAGTTGTCCCACATAGCTAAGTCTGCTACTGATGCTTGGTCTAGTTTGAGAACTTGGACTGGATCTTGCATTGGTGTGAGAAAATCAAGACAATACACAGGTGCTCAACAAGACGATATACATGCACTCGCAGGCCAACGTGCACTCGCAGGCCAACGTGCACTTGCTGGTGCTGGATGAAAACCTGAAATAACCGCAGGGAAAAAACTGAGAAAAGATGAGTGGCCCGCGTGCCACTGAAGATGAATGGCCAACTGGGTGCCACTGTGTGTTTGTGTGGCTGATTGTTTGTCACTGAGGTGTGTTTGCAAGTTTAGTTTGTATTCGGGTTTGCACGTAGGTGCGTGCCGCTAAGTGTTTTATACTACTGCAGACAATATTGTGCGGTTGCAAGGGTGTCAGTGAGTGTCAGGTTGCTGGGACGATATTGTGTGGTGGCAGGGGCCTTGAGTATGAAGGTTTGATGGTATTGGTGGTTGCAAGGGTCTCAGTCTGGTTTGCTGAGACGATATTGCGTGGTTGCAAAGGTCTCGATGATTATGAGGTTTGTTTTGAGATGGCATGGTGTGGTTGCACAGGTCTCAACAAGTGAGGGGTTGCTGAGACGATGTTGCGTTTTGCAATGGTCTCAAATGAGTGTCGGCCGCTGAGACAACTTTGTATGGCTGCAAGGGTCTAAATGGGTGTCAGGTTGCTGAGACGATATTGCATTTGCAATGGTCTCAAATGAGTGTCAGGTTGCTAAGATGACTTTGTATGGCTGCAAAGGTCTGAACGGGTGTCAGGTTGCTGAGATGAAATTGTGTGGTTGCAAAGGTCTAGAAGGGTGTCAGGTAGCTGAGATGATATTACATTTAGCAAGGGTCTCAAATGAGTGTCAAGTTGCTGAGACAATATTCCCCTTTATTTAAATTTTTTTATGAAAACGACTGTGAATGAAACGCTGGTAAACATGAGTTACCGCATCTGGCAGTGTTTACAAGCTGTTACAGGCATTGGCGTTTCAAATGCCTCTGAACATCTGTCTGAACGCATTTTTTTTTTTTTTTTTTTTTTTTTTTTTTTTTACCAACAGCAGTGTACATGAGGCCAAAGATGATTTGTCTGGCTGCAAGGGTCTCAATGAATGCCAGGTTGCTGGGGCGAGACTGTATGGTCACAAAGGTCTTTGACGAGTGGGAGGTTGCTCAAGACAGTATTGCAAGGGTCTCGATGAGTGTGGCGCTGCTGAGACGGTATTGTGTTTGCAAGGGACTCAACAATGGTGTGAGGCTGCTGAGACGGTATTGCGTGGTTGCAAGAGTCTTGATGAGTGTGGGGCTGCTGAGACGGTATTGTGTTTGCAAGGGTCTGAACTATGGTGTGAGGCTGCTGAGACGGTATTCCGTGGTTGCAAGAGCCTTGATGAGTGTGGGGCTGCTGAGACGGTATTGCGTTTGCAAGGGTCTGAACTATGGTGTAAGGCTGCTGAGACGGTATTGCGTGGTTGCAAGGGTCTTGATGAGTGTGGGGCTGCTGAGACGGTATTGCGTTTGCGAGGGTCTCAACAATGGTGTGAGGCTGCTGAGACGGTATTGCGTGGTTGCAAGGGACTTGATGAGTGTAGGGCTGCTGAGACGGTATTGCGTTTGCAAGGATCTCAACAATGGTGTGAGGCTGCTGAGACGATTTTGCATGGTTGCAATGGTCTCAACAGGTGTCAGGTTGCTGGGCCGAGATTGTGTGGTGACAATTTATTATTTTCTGTTTTTTTTTTTTTTTTTTGTTGCATACATTTTTTTTTTTTTTTTTTTTACGTTTTGTAAGGGTCATGTGTTGCAAGGGTCTTAAGAAGGGTGTCAGGCTGCTGAGACAATTTTGTGTGCTTGCAACAGTCTCCATGAGTGTGGGGCTGCTGACACGGTATTGCGTTTGCAAGGGTCTCAACAAGGGTGTCTGGCTGCGGAGACGAATTTTGCGTGCTTGCAAGAGTCTCCATGAGTGTGGGGCTGCTGAGACGGTATTGCATTTGCAAGGGTGTCAGGCTGCTGAGACAATTTTCTGTGCTTGCAAGAGTCTCCATGAGTGTGGGGCTGCTGAGACGTTATTGCGTTTGCAAGGGTCTCAACAAGGGTGTCAGGCTGCGAAGACGAATTTTGCATCGTTGCAACGGTCTCAACAGGTGTCAGGTTGCGGGGCTGAGATTGTGTGGTGGCATTTTTTTTTTTTTCTGCACTTTTATATTTCTTTTTGCGTTTTTTCTTCTTTTTTTTTTTTTTTTTTTTGCGGTTTTTTTTTTGCATTTTTTTTTTTTTTTTTTCGTTTGTAAGGGTCATGTGTTGCAAGGGTCTTAACAAGGGTGTCAGGCTGTGGAGACTAATTTTGCATCGTTGCAACGGTCTCAACAGGTGTCAGGTTGCTGGGCTGAGATTACGTGGTGGCAATAGTTTTTTTTTTTTTTTTTTGCGTTTTATATATTTTTTTTCTTTTTGCGTTTTTTTTTTTTTTTGCATTTTGTAAGGGTCATGTGTTGCAAGGGTATCAGGCTGCTGAGATGATTTGCATGGTTGCAAGGTCTCAATCAATAAGAATTGGGTTACTGAGAAAGGATAGAAACACCTGGTTTGTTTGTACCTTAAACAAGCAGTATAAGGTAGAAGGACAACGCCTGTTTGAATCGTAGGTTCCATAGGGGCCACTAATGAACGATATGGGAGACAACGAATGGTAGCAAATTGATATAACATAAAGAATGTAATAACAAATCTTACTTGCGACAGTGGGCCATGCGAGTGAGTTTGCGGCGGACTGTGGCTGGAGTGAAACATGTCGGGAACGTGTAGCGTGCTGCCGTGCATGGGGCAAAACAACAAGGTTTGGTGTAGAAAATAGAACACGAGAAGTGCGTATCAATGCTTTGTAAGCTCCACTGCGGGAACCAAACATATGGTACAGGTGACACCATGAGTGGCCACGAATTTGACATGACAAACAAGCTAACGAATCCTACCTGGGACAGTAAACGTGCGACTGGGTTTGCTTTGGACTGGAGTGGATGTGCAACACATCCCAAGAGTGTGGTGTGGTGCCATGCATGACGCACAGGCAATAACTTTGGTAAATAAATGAGAGAGAAGAGCCGTGTACAAGCAATTCGTAAGTTCCGCTGCGGGAACTAAAACACACGACATGGGGGAAACAATGAATGACAACGGTAGAAAGTATGCAATGTATCTGATACAAAATGGTTGTAAAATGCATGAAATGAATCCGATACGAATTGATAGTAAGGAGTATTGAACGAATCTGATACGAATTGGTTGTAGAGTGTATGCTACCCCTTGCTTTGAAACCGAACACCTACCAACCACCCATCCCCCCAGGCTAATCAAGTGCAGAGAAGGCACCATGTGAGTCCAATTACCACCTCAATCTGCCAAAGAACCCATACAAACACATGTCAATCTCCAAATGGATTTACAAATGAATCGTATGTTTGGCAGAAGGAAGTTGCAAATGTACTACGCCTGAGCCGAATGATGTTGGAACATGAGCAAAAGTAACTCAGGCAGATTTTTTCCCAAAAGGGATGCAGGATAGGAAGCATAACGAATTGTAAGATTGCACAAGATACGAAAAGGTTTGAATCCTACCTGCGAAGTAAGTGGGAACCGCCGGCGAAGACCATGAAGGGAGAAGCCGCAAAGCGCTTGCGATGTCGAATGCGATTGAATGCGCAGACTCACGGACATGAGGTGAGCTGGGAAGAGTCGGCCCAGTGACGTGTAGTACTGCACACTGAACCGACAAAGAGCATGTGTGAGTGGGCTGCTTAAATACCCTCCGGGCTCCTCCCATAAACTCAGGCCACCATACTGGCCTTCTTATATATACTATAAGGAAAGCCCCAAGCTCAGGAGGAAACTCAAAGGACGAAGGAAGGGTCTAGAGTCGCAACAATCTATTCATCACTAACTGTGGAGGAGAAAAGCTTGGGTCATCCAACCAGCTTTGCCATATAAGGTTAAACTTTTTAATCGCATTGCGATGTCGATATGCCAATTGTTCCCTGAGGAGAAGAGAATAAACATATATAATCCATTTGGCCCTAGTAGGCACAGCTGTCACCAACCAGAAGCGTGCTATGAGTTTCCTAGCCAGGTATAACAATCTAGTTACCATAATGTACATACCTTTTTGGATACAGTTCAGCATCAATTGCTCCTAGAAGGCATATCAATGGGGTGGTAGGTATGGGCCAAAGTAGAGATGGTCTGCGCGATTTCTGTCCAATATCTAGTAAGCTTCGGGCAGTGCCAAAGTCAAAGTCTCCCCTATGGATAGCGCGCTTTGGGCACAGGGGGGAATCTCTTCTTCCCCATTCATATAGTTAAACGGGAGTGCGGTAAGACCTATGTAATATGAACAATTGGGACAGCTTATGGGACGCCAAGACTGACACCACCGGAATTGACTCTAAGGTCATATCCCATTGATCTCCATCCATAGTCCCCACGTCAGTGGCCCACTTAATTCTACACTTAGGGCCCTTTCACACGTACGGACAAACTGTCCGTTTATTACAAGTCCGTTTACGGACTTGTAATGTATCCCTATGGGATTGCAGACGTTGGTGGATGATGCATCCGCTAACGTCCGCAACCATCCGCGTCCGCAAAGATCCGCTTTTGCGGACGGAAGAAAACCCTATTTTTCTTCCGTCCGGCGGAACGGATCGGATGAATACGGACACACGGTCCGTATTCACCCGATTCCCCATAGGGGAGAGCGGAGGAGAGACAGGGCGGTCTCTGCACTGTGTGCGGGGACCGCCCTGTCCGCCGACAGCTCAGCGGGGATTAACGGAGGAATCCCCGCTGAGCCAAACGGGCTAACGGAGCGGATCAATATGTGAAAGAGCCCTTAAGAGAAGCAGGATTCTGTATTGAGGTGACTAGTGTTGAATAAGCTTGTGATATCACCCTTTACCACAACCTTGCGGGTTGTTGACCCGCAAGATCTCCTGAAGAAATACCGATTTATCAACAGATAAACTAACAGTCTGTGCTTGGGATTGTAATGCGTGCCGGAGTTGAAGGTATTGGTATAATTGTTTCCATGTTAAAGAGAACTCTCGGCTCAGCTGGTCAAAGGATTCGAGCACTTTACCACTATATAGATGTTGAAAAAAACAGATTCCTGGTCGTGCCCAGAGGGAAACCCCCCCCCCCCCCCCACAGTTTAGATAGTTCTGGATTGTTGGGGTTGTTCCATAGGGGGGTAAATTCCAACGGTTCCGCTATATTCAATGCACCCTTAACCACCTTCCAGACTTTATGGAGCAACAATACTGTCGGAGAGGACAGACGGAAACCCAGTAGGCCCATCCCCAGATAGGAGCCAGCCATTAATAAGATTGGTGAGAGTCACCAATTGAACTATTGGATCATCGTAGTTTCCATTCTGTAAGTTGCTTCAGCTGTACTGCCAGATAGTACATCCTGGGGTGTAGGACTGCCAGCCCCCCCCCCCTCCGTCCTTGCCATACTGCAGAGTAGTCAAGTTAATCCAGGCTTGGCCCTTTTTCCAAATAAGGTCTTGGAATTGAGAGTCCATCCGTCTCAACCATTTATTGGAAATCCACATCGGGGAATTATGGAAAATGTACAGGAGCTGCGGTGCCCAGATCATCTTGATCGTCCGCCCCACCACTGACAACGGGAGTCTACACCAACCTTGACATTTAGTGCGTTGCCTTTCCAGCAGAGAGTTTAAATTAAGTTTCAAGTATGCAGTTGGATCCAGGGATACTGTCGCACCCAGGTATTTGAAGGTGTTAACGATGGCTATTTGGGACGCCTCTGCAGGGAGGGGAGATTCGAGCGGATCAAGGGGCATAATTACAGATTTGGACCAATTGATAGTGAAACCAGAGAATTCACCAAATTTGATTATATTTGCCATCAGTTTGCAATGATCCACCAGTATCCCCCAGCTATATCAGGGCATCATCCTCGTAGAGGGAGATTTTGTCTTCCAGCTGGCCTCTACGGAAGCCCACAATTTTCTGGTTGTTACGGATCAACATGGAAAGTGGCTTTACTGCCAATGAGAATAAAAGGGGCATAACAGGCATCCCTGACGAGTGCCCCGGTGTAACTGGTATGGTGAGGAAAGGGAGTTATTAATTATGATCCTTGACCGAGGGACAGAATAGAGATCCTGCACCCAATTCAACATCAATTAATGAATGCATTTCCCAGGCTGAATCCAGCTAGAATCTCCCAGAGATGGGGCCACTCCATGCTGTCAAAAGCCTTGACAGCGTCTAAGGATAGTATGGCCCTACCTCTGGGATTATCCACAGGAACCTGTAGATTAAGGAATAAGCGTTGGATATTATCTCCCAGAGACCCCTTCGGGATAAATCCAAACTGATCATCATGGATCAGTCGACGACCACCCCCGAGAGCCTATTAGCAAGGACCCTGGCAAGCAGCTTTGCGTCTATATTAAGCAGGGATATAGGGCGGTATAAGTCCGGTATCTGTTTATCCTTTCCTGGCTTTGGAAGGACCACTATATGGGCCTCCATTGAATCAGGCAGATGACCTGTTTCATCCGCCTCATGTAAGGCCGGCAATAGCAGAGGTAGAGGGATCAAACCATACCTGGAGTATACCTCTGCAGGTATTCCATCGGAGCCTGGGGACTTGTGATTGGGTGTGTCTGCTAGTGCCTCAGTCAGAAACCTGGGAAAAGGTATAGTCCTGTAAGAACAAAGCCAAGTCAGAAGGGATAGCCTGAATTTTTAGAGGTGTAAAGGTCTGCATAGAATAGCTGAAACGTATCCAAAATATCAATGGTGGAGGTACAAATATCCCCATTCAACATCCTGATCTCTGTAATGGAGGTAGTATCCTGCTGTGCCCTAGCAATCATAGCCAACAGGTGACCAGTGTTCTCTTCCTTCACCAAATAGTTTTGTTGTAGGAAGTAATGCTTTTTTTCTGATGCCGACAGTACTACATTGTTATATAGGGATTGAGCCTTGGTCGAACTACTATGGTTAGCTGGGGTAGGATCAGCCACCAATGCTACCTCCCTGTGTTGTAAGTCAATTCTGACCGTATCCCCCCCATTCTCTAGACCTACATTTTATCCCAGATATCTCTTATGAGGGGACCCCCATACTACATCCGCTCTAGCAGAATGATTATTAAATAGTAGGAATTCCCTCAGCTCTCCAGGGATAGGATCTTGAGCAGAAAGCAGGGTTAACCAAAATGGATTAACTCTCCACAAGGGTCTGGGACCTAAGTGGTAATGTTCACCCGTACCCAGAATGGAGAGTGATCCGATAGAAGGCGGGGGTTCATAAGCAGTATCCATGTGGGGGCAGTTATGTAGCCCAGTAGGCATGCAGTCCATAAAGCTGGACCACTTGAAATATGCCCCATAAGTCAGTGTAGCAGTACAATCATGCAGTAACAGGCCATGGGGTGGAGACACAACCATTTAGAACCTACCCCACCACATGGCTTATATCAAGCTTAGTGAAGAATGAGTGATACAGTTATCAACTGTCAGGCTGACGTTGCTCCAGATTTCTTTCCTCTCTATCCAGCCAATGCATGGCAGATGTGGGATTATCAAAGAAGTGGGAGGATCTGTTGGCAAGAACTTTTAACTTCACCGGGTACAGCACAAAATATTAAACATTCAGGGCCCGGAGCCATTTCTTAACATCCAGGAATTTCGACCGTAATTTTTGCATTATCCACCTTGAGAGAGGCAGTTGTTCTGGCCTTGTTCAGAAGGGCATCCCTAACTCTATAATTGAGGAGGCGAAGCAGGAAGGGTCTCGGTGGTGCTCCCTGCAGCGGAGGACGAGCTGGGACCCTGTGGGCTCTCTCAACTGCAAACATAGGCGAAAAGGCATTGCGGCCGAAGGTGTCAGTCAGCCATGCCTCTATCAATGCCACAGGGTTCTTACCTTCTGCCCTTTCAGGGACACCGACCCGCACACACGTTTCTGCGAAGGCGGTTTTCCATGTCCTCCAACCTAGCTGCATTAGCAGAGGACATGGAGTGAACACATTTAACATCCCTCTGCAATGGCTGCCAGTTGTCCTCAAGCATGCTTATCCTCCTCTCCACAGCAGATGTACGTTCCCGTATCTTCTGCCTGTCTCACAAAAGATAGTTCCATCTTCATGCTTTTTACCTCCCCTGTCAGATCAGCAATTGAGGAATTAGACTGTGACAGCAACCAATATATCCCTGAGGGTTGGCTCAGGATCTGTGCTGACATGCTGGCTGTGCGCCACCATGCCAGATGCATGCGGCTGGGTAAGGCCTAGTGATCCAGGGGACAGAGATGGCAAATCAGCCACAATCAAGGGGGTGTCATCCAGGTCCCCCATGTCCTTCTCTGGATTACGTCCGTCGGGTACAGGGGTCGGTGGAGTGTCCTTTCACTACGTAGAAAAGAGGCGTTGGGCAGCTTCTTTAGCTGACTGGGGTCGGAGGCCGCCATCTTGGACGGGAGTGTCCGGCAGGACTCGAGGGCCTTGTCCTCTCCGAGACATGGGAGACAGGAGATGTTACAGGCTAGTTATAGGTTGAAGTCAGCGGCTCACAGCAGTGTCAGTCCCGAGGCTGTAGTGTGCAGGATGACGGTGCAACGACTCGGATTCTGCAGGATCTTTGGCGGAGCTAGTGGCTGCACGTCTATCTACATGCCTCGCTCAGCCACGCCCCCCACCTTGTCCCCATGTTGAGGACAAGGGCCGACAACCCTGGCCATTGGTTGTTGGGTTCTGCGGGTGGGGGGCTTATCGGATTCTGGAAGCCACCTTTTAACAAGGGGGGCCCCCCAGATCCTGGCCCCCCCACCCTATGTGAATGAGTATGGGGTACATTGTACCCCTACCCATTCACCTGGGGAAAAAAGTGTCCAAAAATAAAACATCTCTCCCGACTTCCCCCCCCCCCCTCTCTGGCTCTTCTCCTCCCCCCCCCCTCTCTGGCTCTTCTCCCCCTGGCTCTTCTCCCCCCCTCCAGCTCATTTCCCCCCCCTCCAGCTGAATATGACCCACTTTGTGAAAGGATAGAGACACCACCACTGATATAGGGAGGAGGCTTACCAGATGGTGTTGACTTGGTGAGGTATATACCACCCAAGTCAAAACAGGCTTGTATAATCAGTTAGCAAGATGTATCCAGCTGGTCCTGAATCTACATATCAGTTGGCACCGCAAATTCCAATAAACACCGGGAAGTATAAATACATGTGGTCTTGTTGGAGTCAGAGATACAACCACATACCATACGTAATGGGGAAAAAAACTCACATAGTGTGATACGGTACAAGGTAGTATTTATTAAGATGATTAAAAATGAACACTCACATTTGGAAGAACGTCATAGGCATATCACAAAGTGCAAGAGCGATGTGTGTGAATGGGTCCAAACTCGTTTTAACTAAACGGTCATCATCTGGGGTGTGGACCCCCACAACAACACCGCTATTTATAGATGGAATGACCCCAGCTAGAGTGACCATGACTCCGGAAATGACATTACTTCCTGTTGGTAGACAGGAAGTGATATTTAAAACATCCAATTTTGATTCAAAAAGTCTTACCAATAGAATAGAATAATATTGCCAACAAATATTAGAAGAATAGGCAATATAAACATGGCCAGAACTCTATCAGCCATATAGAACGAGAAGCGCCATCCAAGCCTCTCTATGAAGATGAGGCTGGATGACATCACTAAAGGAACATTGGAAAGGGTCACCAAGCCTCACTATCAAAGTGAGGCATGGTGAAATCACTGCACCAAGCTTCGCTATGGACAGAAGAACCAGGGTTGCCAACCATCAGTAAATTTACAAACAGTTTGTAAAATCCGTAATTTTTGCATCTGTCCATAAATGTCCATTACAGACATACAGACTACACGTCCATAATGGACATTTATGGACAGATTTACTGAAAGTTGGCAACCCTGAGAAGAACATTGAAATGAACTCGTTCTCAAAGCGGGGCCAGCAGATCACAATGCACTGCGCAAACTTCGCCATGAAAGAAAGCACTAGGTTCATAATAGCAGCCAAACCTCGCTATCAAAGCAAGGCCTGGTGACGTAACATCCACCTATAAACAAACTTTGCTCCCATCGCAACTCCCTTATGCTGCAAATAAAAGTGACCATCAAACCCCCAAAAAATATGTTGGGTGGCAAACTCCAACAAATCAACTATAAAATCCACCTGAGGTTTAGCGAGAGTGACATACCTGTTTAAAAAGTCTTGAGCAGCCTCCATTCCTCTCTGATGGGGAATGAAGGTGTATAGGGATGCCACATCCACTGTGGCCATAATTAGATCACCTTCAAAGGTGATAGCAGACAGGCGTTTAATCACATCCTTCGTGTCTTTAAGGTAGGATGGAGTTTTCTGTACATATGGTTGCAAAAAAAATCTATGTACCTACCTATTCTAGAAGTGATGTAATCTATCCCGCTAATAATGGGACATCCAGGGGGATGAAGGGCATCTTTATGGACCTTTGGGTAAATAATAAATAACAGGAATGCGGGGGGCTAAAGGGACAAGGAACAATTTTTCTTTACTATTTAAAATTGAAGACTCATAACCCTGAGCGATAAGACTGGTTAATTGTCTCTTAAATGTCAATGTCGGATTACTGGGTAGCTCTTTGTAAGTATCCTGATCACTCAAAATTTTGTACATCTCCCCAATATAATCTGCCTTGTCCAGCAATGCAATGCCTCCACCTTTGTCGGCGGGACGGATAACCAAATCCTTATCATCACACAAGGACTTAAGACCCTGGCTATGTAAAGGATTGTTGAAAACTTGTTTAGGAGGTAATTTGGCAAGATCTTTCAATACCAGATCTCTAAACGTGTTTATTGCTGGAGCAAGCTGGTTAGGGGGGTTGAACAGGGATGGGTTGGATAAACCTGAATGGACAGTACCTGACGTGGCTGCCCTCGCTCTACTTCTAGTAGGATTGGAAGTAATATAGCGCTGTATATTAATCTTCCTAATGTACTTATGAATGTCGACAAAGGTGTCAAATTTGCTCAACCTCTGCGGGGGAGCAAATTTGAGACCCTTGTCTAGAGCAATCTTTTCTTCATGTGTTAAAACAGTACTACTCCAGGTTGAACACTCCTTTACAGATTATGTTCGCCCTCACTTTTCATCTCTGGCTCCTTTTTCCTCCTCTGGACCCTCTCTTGGGTCTCTGCCCCTTTTTCTCCCTGGGGGGTCCTCGTGAAAACCCTGATTTGGGCAGGGATGGGAGTTTGGTTGTTGGTATCCATAGGAAGGCTGATCATACTCTGCATTTGGATACGGATATACTTCATCATTAGACATAGAGGGAACCATTCTTTTTTTTTTTTTCACAAGAAAAATTTTTATTCACATTTTTACATTACAAGTGATGCATAAACATAGTTGGTCACAGAGAAAGCATTATACAGATTATCACAAGTTAGATGGTCTGCTGATATGAACAGGAGAGAGGTGTTGAAGGGCTAGTATACACCAATACAATGAGATACCGGTTTGGAAACAAGAAATCACTTCAGGGTTACTTAAGGAGCTCCAGGAGGGGAGGGGGAGGAGGGAAGCAGGAGGAGTGAAGAATGGGGGGGGGGGCCTCATCTAAGCAGTTGAATACACCTTAAACAGATAGTGAATAGCTTTCAGGAAATCATAACAGTGGGCCATTATCATCATTGTCACCCGTGAACTCTGTGCCCCAAGCATCTATCCACCCCGACCATATCTTGACAAATTTAGTAGGACAGTTTCGATTAGCGAAGGTGATCTTGTACAGTGACAGCACCGAGTTCAATACCGAGCACCATGAGGATAGTGGAGGAATATCTCCCTACAGGCTTAAAAAGTAAGGTACCTGAGGAATAATTTAGTGTATTTACCCCGCACCCCAGGGTTGGAGATGTTCAGCAGCATTGATTTAGGGTTAGTTCCCAGATCCAGGGAGGTAATCTGGTCAAGGGCGTCAACTACTCCGACCAATAGTCTCCGAGGCGGGGGCAGGGCCAGACCATGTGGAAAAAGGAGGCAGCCCTTAGGTCACATCTGGGACAAGCCACCGTGTGTTTAGGATTCAAAATTGTCAACCGTTTTGGGGTAAAGTAGGCCCTGTGGAGGAATTTGACCTGCATAAATCGGTCTCTAGCCAAAATCATAGTGGTAACGAAGGAGGATACACATGTCTCCCATTCGTCCTCTGACAGATCAGGAATGTCCATCTTCCATTTGTCCAGAGTTTTTTTTCAAGTTTCTTTGTGGGAGTTATGGACAAACGGAAATACAGGGAGGACAGAGGTTTGTCTATGATCTTGACATTAAAAAACCCCTCCACAGAGTCTGTTTCCAGTGTGAGAAGTGGTGGGAACTGTTTCCCATAGGCATGCCGGAGTTCATAGTATCGGAACAACATCCACCCTGGTAGTGAGTAGTCATCCCGGAGATCAGAGAAAGATCGCAGTTTACCTCCCCTGACAATGTGCCTCAGTTTCACTATACCCTTTCTCGCCCAGATCTGTGGATCCGGAACAGAATTCATGTGCGGCAGGTTAGGATTACCCCAGAGGGGGATGTGAGGTGAGAATGTCTCGGGGGAGCCAAAACGGGTCCTACCCCTTAGCCATATCGTAATGGTTGTACGCATCAAGTCCGTGATGCCAGGATGAGATCTCGTCCCCCTGAACACCACGTTACTAAGGGAGGAATATGACCCCATTATGGCCGCTTCCAGAGTCATTGCTGAGTTATCGTGGGGTTGGGAGGACCACCATCTGACTGTCACCAGGACAGCCACCCAAAAGTAGATGTCTGGTAGGGACAATCCCCCCTGAGCAATGGGAAGCTGAAGGGTGTAGATGGCTAAAGGAGGATATTTATACTTTTTATCTTGGCCAAAAATTAGGCGGGGGGAATTTTGAAAGAAGTAGAGAAATTTGGGCAAATATACCATCTTAACCAAGTTTACCCTACCCACCGGTGAAAGGAAGAGAATCCTCCAGGTTGTACATTTCTGCGAAAAGTTTTTCAGTAGTAGTTGGAGATTCAGCTCATAGTATGAGGATAGCGAGGTCCCAACCCTTGCTCCTAGATATTTAAATTCAGGTGTCCAGTTTAGGGGGGTGCCCGTCACGTGTAGCGAGAAGAGGAGTGATTTTCCCCAATTAACCTTGATGCCCGAGAACAACCCGAATACATCTACTAGACAGGGGGAAAGACAATGAAAGCAAGTTATTTGTGCGTATACGGGCTGTGGGATTGCGGTATAGCATCTGAACCCATCGATAAATCGGGGACCAAACCCAAATTTACGCAGAACGGCCCAGAGGTAGCGCCACTCGACTGAGTCGAAAGCCTTCTCGCCTTCTAAGGAGGCCACCACCCCCACTCCCTTCCTCTGGCTGTGTTTTGTGATGCATGTCCATTTTTACCAATAAAGACAACTTTTGAAGTTTCCTTGGAGTGCGGCTGTCCATCATGTCTGAAATTCTATATTCGCCTCGTGCATTGCCAGCACCTTGGTTTCCTGAGAGGTTCCTAAATTGCTTACAAGACCCACCTGGAGCGGTGACTCCCTTCCCCCGTACCCTCCCCACTTGCCCTGGAGAGATGGGTGAGGAGGCGATGGATATTATCGGTTCCCCTGCCCGGCGTAAAGCCAGACTGATCTGCATGTACCAATGCGGTGATCACAGTGTTTAGTCGTCCGGCCAATACTTTGGCCAACAGTTTGGCATCTACATTGAGGAGAGAGCGTGGTCGGTATGAGGAACACTGTTCAGGGGCCTTACCTGGTTTAAGAATGACAACAATTACCGCCTCAGCCTTTGTCAGGGGGAGAGAGTTCTCCGTGGCCTTTTGGGGCATAAGTTTAAATGAAGGGAGAATTTCTTCTGCATATGTTTTAAAGGATTCGGCAGGGATGCAATCTGGGCCCGGTGTTTTGCCATTCTGCCAGGATGCTACCGCCCGCTGAAGCTCCTCCAATGTGATAGGGCCATCCAATGCCTCCCTGTATGTGGATGTCAGGCAAGGGAGCTCCGTCTCATCGAGGTAGACTGTAATCCGTGCATACCATCCGAGAGCTTTAAAGCTCTTGATGGAAAGATGGCATTGATAGTGGGGTTGGTCAAAGCCGTCCCATCAGAGTCGCGTATCGCTGAGATAGCCACTGGAGAGGAGCTTTCCCATGCCAGCCACACCAGCATACTACCTGTTTTCTCCCCGTGTTCAAATATTCTTTGGACTGGTGTAGGAACTGAGTTTTTGTGGCCGCTGTTTGGAGCAAGAGAACATCCCTCAATGCTGCCTGAAAATCTGAATAAATCCTGGGGGACCCAGTAGTGGAGTATTCAAGTTCGAGTGCGGCCACCCTCCCTTCAGCTCTCATGGTGTCCTCCCTCAGCTCTCTCCGTACCCCGCGAATGTGGGACTGTAAACTGCCTCTAGTAAAAGCCTTAAATGCGTCCCAGGATGTGGTCAGGGCTATAGAGTGGTCCAGGTCCCGCCAATAACATATTGCCTCAGATCTATATGGCTCTGAGATCCTAGCGTCCGACAGCCAAAACCTGGGCAACCTCCACAGGCTCTCCTCCTGTGCATTGAAAACACATAGTTTCAATGCAAGCGGCGCGTGGTCAGATATGCCACGGGGGAGAATAGAGATGTCCCGAACTCTAGAGAGAACAGGCCCCCCAGCATAGGCAAGGTCTATACGTGAAAGGGTCTTATGTGAGGCAGAGTGACAAGTGTAGGCCCGCTGGGAAGGGTTGCGCCACCTCCACACATCCATCAGCTTGAAAGCCTCCGCCCAAGAGAGCAGCTCTGAAAATGAGCCTGCTACGGGTGAAAGTCTGTCCACCCCAGAGTCCAGAACTAGATTAAAGTCCCCCAGTATCATCACATTATCTGTGGCAAAAGTGGTCAGCTGGTTAAGTAGTCGCATTGAGGCCGGGGGGGGGGCAGGTACAATCCCACCCCCACCAACTCCAACCTATCCACTATGGCATGTAGCATAACAAAGTGGTCGTCCGGATTTATTTCCAGTGCCAGCAGTCGAAACGGTAGGGATTTATGCACAAGAATGCTGACCCCGCTGGAGTGATTGGTATAGATGTCCCACCCAAGGTCTCCTAAGACTCAAAAGTTTGCTGCCCGTTAAGTGAGTCTCCTGCAATATGCAAATTTGGGGGCGATATGTTTTAAGAAATTGAAACACCAGTGACCTCTTCACAGAGGAATTCAATCCCCTGGTGTTCCATGATATTATTATATTCAGCCATAAGCACCTAGGAGCACATTTTCAGACCAGAATCTAGCCTCCAGGGTTGGATGCAGAGTCCAGGCCACTGCACAGGTCAGGACAGAGCATCTCAAATATTTAATGACATACATAAATACATTGCTTGTGAAAAAAACGTAACAAAACATTCCCACCCCGCCAGCCCCGACTTTGGGAGGCTTAGGATCCCAACTCAGAACCCAGGCGAACATGCCTGTAATGGGGAAACGTGTGCGGAACGGCATCCACGGTCCAACAGTCAGATGGTGCACATTTAGTCTCTTGCCGCAGACTGGATCAGATATGTGGGTGCAGTCACCCGGCAGCCCGCCGGGGGCAGAAAAACTTGAACAGTAACGCTGCATGAGCTGCCAGAGTCGCCGGCCTTGGCCAAAGGAGAGGAGACAAAAAGGGGGGGATATAATAAAGGATCAGCAGTCACGTGACCCTCCAATCAGGGTACCCCATCCACCCACGGGAAGAACCAGGAAGTGATGGCCCCCTAACCCCCCTAAGTCCATAACTGACATTTTACTTTAACACATGGGACGATCCAGGGGGGGGGGGGCATGGGATGTGCATAGGCCAGTGTATAAAGGAGGTACGTTTATAAAGCCGCAAATGGCTGTGGCTCATGTAAAAAACAATTTGACCCCTCTGTATATGGTACTTCTCTGCGAGGTAGCGTGTCGATCCACATGGAGGCCTTCTAAGTAGATGTAAAGAATCTAATCGATTCGCCATCCTCCACCCGCAGTCTGGCGGGGAACAGCATGCTGTACTTGACATGCTTGGCTCGAAGTCTGGCTCTCAATGCGTCATAGGATTTCCGTTGTTTCTGCGTTTCCAGCGAGTAGTCTGGGAAGTTCAGGAGTTTGGCGTTCTCAAATCGCAGTTCACCTTCCTTCATTTCTGTATTGCGATCACAGAAGTGAAGTAACTTGAAGATGAAAGTATGGGGTGGCACTCTCTGTGGCCCCCTGGTGGAGGGTATGCGATGGGCTCTTTCCACTGTAAAAAAATGGGGAAAAACTTGCTGAGGGGAGGATAAGTTGCAGCAAACGTTCAGCAAAGGTGGTGGGATCCGTTCCCTCAGCCCCCTTCGGAAGACCCAGTACTCGCAAGTTGTTCCTTCTGTTGAGATTCTCGGCGTCTTCAGGCCGGGCCTCCAGTGCTTTAACTTTAGTTTTTAGTACATGCATATCAGCCCCTTGGTCACGTACTGTGTCTTCAGCTTGAGAGACCCTCTGCTCCACTTCAGTCATGCGACCACGGAGTGTATCAAAGTCCTTCCTGATAAACTCCACATGGGTCTGAATGTGGTCCACTTTGTCTGTCAGGGCAGTGATGGCCTGCATTACGGCCTTAAAATCGACCGCCATGTCCGGCAGCCTCTCCGGATCGTCGGCCTGGTTCTCCATCTGGGCAGGATGTTTAGGCGAGGCTGCGGCCTTGCCCGCGATGTCCGGTTTTGCGGCCTTTTTGCCTGCTTTTTTTTGGGAGCTGCCCCTTCACATACCCCAGGAGTACCGCTGAGGCTGGGGGCACACAGGGGGGTCTTTTTAAGTGGTTCTGCACCCTATAAATGCCAGATTCAGTGCCGATCTGCGGGAGCTCAGACACTAGACATCTGCTCCCATTGCCATCCTGGACATGCCCCCCAGAGGGAACCATTCTAATCCTGACAGTCATTATTATGATCGTGAGCCATCTTATCAGAGGGGGTCTCCCTATTATAGGGGATCACCCGCTAGATATCAAGACCACCATAATGGTTACCCTAAACCGTCCCACTATAGTCATCCACCAACATCCACTTACAACAGATATTCTCCACTTCAAGATCAGTATAATGATGGAGTATATCCCTATCCAAATGCCGAGTATGATCAGCCTTCCTATGGATACCAACAATCAAACTCCCATCCCTGCCCAAATCAGAATTTTCACGAGGACCCCCCAGGGAGAAAAAGGGTCCGAGACCCAAGAGAGGGTCCAGAGGAGGGAGGAGGAGACAGAGACGAAAAGCGAGGGCGAACATAATCTGTAAAGGAGTGTTCAACCTGAGTAGTACTGTTTTAACACATGAAGAAAAGATTGCTCTAGACAAGGGTCTCAAATTTGCTCCCCCGCGGAGGTTGAGCAAATTTGACACATTTGTCGACATTCAGAAGTACATTAGGAAGATTAATATATAGTGCCATATTACTTCCAATCCTACTAGAAGTAGAACGAGGGCAGCCACGTCAGGTACTGTCCATTCAGGTTTATCCAACCCATCCCTGTTCATCCCCCCCCTAACCAGCTTGCTCCAGCAATAAACATGTTTAGAGATCTGGTATTGAAAGATCTTGCCAAAATACCTCCTAAACAAGTTTTCAACAATCCTTTACTTAGCCAGGGTCTTAAGTCCTTGTGTGATAATAAGGATTTAGTTTTCCGTCCCGCCGACAAAGGTGGAGGCATTGTATTGCTGGACAAGGCGGATTATATGGGGGAGATGTACAAAACTTTGAGTGATCAGGATACGTACAAAGAGCTACCCAGTAATCCAACATCTAAATTTAAGAGTCAATTAACCAGTCTTATCGCTCAGGGCTATGATTTTTCAATTTTAAATAGTAAAGAAAAATTGTTCCTTGTCCCTTTTAGCCCTCCACATTCCCGTTATTTATTTTTTACTCAAGGTCATAAAGATCCCCTTCATCCCACTGGACGTCCCATTATTAGCGGGATAGATTCCATCACTTCTAGAATAGGTAGGTACATCGATTTTCTTTTTGCAACCATCTGTATGCAAAACTTCATCCTACCTCAAAGACACGAAGGATGTGATTAAACACCTGTCTGCTATCACCTTTTGAAGATGATCTGATTATGGCCACAGCGGATGTGGCATTCCTATACACCTTCATTCATCATCAGAGAGGAATGGAGGCTGCTCACGATTTTTTAAACAGGGATGTCACTCTTGCTAAACCTCAGGTAGATTTTATATTTGATTTATAGGAGTTTGCCACCCAACATAATTATTTTTGGTTTTATGATCGCTTTTATTTGCAGCATAAGGCAGTTGCAATGGGAGCAAAGTTTGTTTATAGCTAGATGTTTGTAACAGGCGCCGTTGCGCCGCCTGTTCTATCTTATAACAGGCGCTTTCAGCATCGTAATGCGTTTTCTACGCTGGAACGCATACGGCGCCTGCGCGATGACGTCATCCCCCCGGTGCCGTGTGCGTTCCAGCCCGGAACGCGAAAGTGCGCCGTGGAGTACGGCTGTTTCCCATACACCTGCTTGTATCAGTGCTTATGCACTACAGCTGTCCATGGCCTATAAAGGCATTCACAGAACTTACAAGCCTTGTTCTATTATTGTCGGCTGTAGCCGGCTAGGCTACAACCAATCTTTAGCTACCAGTAATCCCTGGACTGCATCGCTCCCCATGCTGCAATACCGCTCCAGCTGCAACTACTACTTTAGAGCTGTTACATCTACTGCAACAGAGAGCTTTTGCTGGGGACAACCTTGAGGCCTTCCTTGCTGAACACCTTACACCAGGGATCCTCAAACTACGGCCCTCCAGCTGTTGTAGAACTACACATCCCATGAGGCATTGTAACACACTGACATTCACAGACATGGCTAGGCAACTGGAGGGCCGTAGTTTGAAGACTAATGCCTTACACCATGGAATTCCTACTCTGTACACTGAAACCTGCAAATGGATAAGTAGCCATTGTGTCACTTGTAGTGCCATAGGAAGATCTGCTGCTTATGTTCCATCTAATACAATTGCTGTTATTTATTAGGCCTTTTTGCCTATCAACATACTATTTGGGATATACTGTTGTGCTTATGGCTCATTGCTAAGGAATATCTTAACCACTTAAGACCCGGACCAAAATGCAGGTAAAAGACCAGGCCCCTTTTTGCGATTCAGCACTGCGTCGCTTTAACTGACAATTGCGTGGTCGTGCGACGTGGCTCCCAAATAAAATTGGCATCCTTTTTTTTCCCCACAAATCGAGCTTTCTTTTGGTGGTATTTGATCACCTCTGCGGTTTTTATTTTTTGCGCTATAAACAAAAATAGAGCGCCAATTTTGAAAAAAATGCAATATTTTTTTACTTTTTTCTATAATAAATATCCCCCAAAAACATATATAAAACATTTATTTTTCCTCAGTTTAGGCCGATACGTATTCTTCTACCTATTTTTGGTAAAAAAAATTGCAATAAGCGTTTATCGATTGGTTTGCACAAAATTTATAGCGTTTACAAAATAGGTGATAGTTTTATTGCATTTTTTTATAATTTTTTATTTTTTTTTACTACTAATGGTGGCGATCAGCGATTTTTTTTTTTCCGTGACTACGACATTATGGCGGACACTTCGGACAATTTTTACACATTTTTGGTACCATTGTCATTTTCACAGCAAAAAATGCATTGTTTATTGTGAAAATGACAGTTGCAGTTTGGGAGTTAACCACAAGGGGGCACTGGAGGGGTTATATGTTCCCTGTAGTGTGTTTATAACTGTAGGGGGGTGTGGCTGTAGGTCTGACGTCATTGATTGTGCGTCCCTATATTAGGGAACACACAATCGATGACAGCGCCACAGTGAAGAACGGGGAAGCTCTTCCCGTTCTTCAGCTCCGGGGACTGATCGCGGGACTCTAGCGGCGATCGGGTCCGCGAGTCCCGCGACCGAGGTCATGGAGCTTCGGACCGGGTCGCAGGCACGCGCCCGCGACCCACCACTGGGCTTTATACAATCACATACAGGTACGTGATTGTGCCCAGCGGTGCCATTCTGCCGATGTATATCGGCGTTAGGCGGTCCTTAAGTGGTTAAAGGGACATTTACGTTCAAATTACGTCAACTATATTTGCCTCTTATATGCAACTATTAGTTGTCGCTACAACTCCTAATTACTACGTGTTCTCTCAAAGTACCTGAGCTATAATTGACTCTCATATGTAGCTATTAGTTGTCTTAACAACGCCTATTTACTACATGCTTGACATAAGTGCTACCTGTTTATGGGCCTATGCCTTAAGTTGCGGAACGTGTTTGCCTAAACTTTTCTATGCTAAAGGTTGACGTATTTCATACCTTCTCCCTTAGTGGCCTAATGCACGACGCTATGTAATACTGATAATCACTTGCATACAGTTGTGCATTCAAATCTTTTAGTGCATACTATAATTTTAAACGCTAAGCTCTGGTCGCATGTTGTAATGCGTCCAAGCTCAGTAGCTCAATGCCTATCTTTGTGTGAGAGAGAGATGATGTAGAAAACCCCCAAACTCCTGTTTGTGTTGAGTGACGCCTGGGGCCTAAAACTGAATTCTCACATAAAGAAGAGCATTGAAATCCTTGCTACCCCAGTTGTGGTTCATCCCTTTCCTTAGAGCTGTTACAATGTTACGTCACCAGGCCTCGCATTGATAGTGAGGTTTGGTTGCTATTATGACCCTAGTGCGTGCCAAGCCTCGCTTTCACGGTGAGGTTTGGGCGGTGCATTGTCATCTCCTGGCCCCGCTTTGAGAGCGAGGCTTGGAGTTCATTTCAATGTTCTTCTGTCCATAGCGAGGCTTGGTGCAGTGATTTCACCATGCCTCGCTTTGATAGTGAGGCTTGGGGATCCTTTTCCAATGTTCCTGTTTAGAGCGGAAGTGATGTCATTCTGCCTTGTCTTCATAGAGAGGCTTGGATGGCGCTTCTCGTTCTATATGGCTGATATAGAAGTTCTGGCCATGTTTATATTGCCTAGTCATCTAATATTTGTTGGCAATATTATTCTATTCTATTGGTAAGACTTTTTGAATCGAAATGGGAAGTTTTAAAATAGCGGCCACCACTTCCTGTCTACCAACAGGAAGGGATGTCATTTCCGGAGTCATGGTCACTCCAGCTGGGGTCCTTCCATCTATAAATAGCGGTGGGGGTTCACACCCCAGATGACTGTTTAGTTGAAACGCGCCAGGTGGACCCATTCACATCGCTCTTGCACTTTGTGATATGCCTATGACGTTCTTCCAAATGTGAGTGTTCATTTTTAATCATCTTAATAAATACTACCTTGTACGGTATCACACTATTCGTTTTTTTCCCATTACGCATGTTATGTGGTTACCGTATCTCTGGCTCAAACAAGACTACATGTATTTATACTTCTTGGTGTTTATTGGAATTTGCGGTGCCAACTGATATGTGGATTCAGGACCAGCTGGATTTATCTTGCTGACTGATTATACAAGCCTGTTTTGACTTGTGGTATATACAGTGCCTTGCGAAAGTATTCGGCCCCCTTGAACTTTGCGACCTTTTGCCACATTTCAGGCTTCAAACTTAAAGATATAAAACTGTAATTTTTTTTGAAGAATCAACAAGTGGGACACAATCATGAAGTGGAATGAAATTTATTGGATATTTCAAACTTTTTTAACAAATAAAAAACTGAAAAATTTGGCGTGCAAAATTATTCAGCGCCCTTAAGTTAATACTTTGTAGCGCCACCTTTTGCTGCGATTACAGCTGTAAGTCGCTTGGGGTATGTCTATCAGTTTTGCACATCGAGAGACTGAAATTTTTGCCCATTCCTCCTTGCAAAACAGCTCGAGCTCAGTGAGGTTGGATGAAGAGCGTTTGTGAACAGCAGTTTTCAGTTCTTTCCACAGATTCTCGATTGGATTCAGGTCTGGACTTTGGCTTGGCCATTCTAACACCTGGATATGTTTATTTGTGAACCATTCCATTGTAGATTTTGCTTTATGTTTTGGATCATTGTCTTGTTGGAAGACAAATCTCCGTCCCAGTCTCAGGTCTTTTGCAGACTCCATCAGGTTTTCTTCCAGAATGGTCCTGTATTTGGCTCCATCCATCTTCCCATCAATTTTAACCATCTTCCCTGTCCCTGCTGAAGAAAAGCAGGCCAAAACCATGATGCTGCCACCACCATGTTTGACAGTGGGGATGGTGTGTTCAGGGTGATGAGCTGTGTTGCTTTTATGCCAAACATAACATTTTGCATTGTTGCCAAAAAGTTCGATTTTGGTTTCATCTGACCAGAGCACCTTCTTTCACATGTTTGGTGTGTCTCCCAGGTGGCTTGTGGCAAACTTTAAACAACACTTTTTATGGATATCTTTAACCACTTAAAGACCTTAGGTGTTTTTCAGATTTGGTGTTTGCAAGACTAAAACAGGTTTTTCTGCTAGAAAATTACTTAAAACCCCCAAACATTATATATATTTTTTTTCTAACACCCTAGAGAATAAAATGGCGGTCATCGCAATACTTTTTGTCACACCGTATTTGCGCAGCAGTCTTACAAGCGCACTTTTTTTGGAAAAAATTCACTTTTTTGAATTAAAAAATAAGACAACAATAAATTTGGCCCAATTTTTTTATATATTGTGAAAGATAATGTTACGCCGAGTAAAATGATACCCAACATGTCACGCTTTAAAATTGCGCCCGCTCGTGGCATGGCGTCAAACTTTTACCCTTAAAAATCTAGATAGGCGACGTTTAAAAAATTCTATAAGTTGCATTTTTTGAGCTACAGAGTAGCTCTAGGGCTATAATTATTGCTCTCGCTCTAACGATCGCGGCGATACCTCACTTGCGTGATTTGAACACCGTTTTCATATGCGGGCGCTACTCGCGTATGCGTTCGCTTCTGCGCGCGAGCTCGTCAGGACGGGGCGCTTTAAAAAAAAAATTTTTTTGTTTTCTTATTAAATTTTATTGATTTTATTATTTTTTACACTAAAATATAAAAAAAAAAAAATGATCACTTTTATTCCTATTACAAGGAATGTAAACATCCCTTGTAATAGAAAAAAGCATGACAGGTCCTCTTAAATATGAGATCTGGGGTCAAAAAGACCTCAGATCTCATATTTAGGCTTAAATGCAAAAAAAAAAAATAAAAAAAAATTTGTCATTTAAAAAAATGACAAAAAAAAAATTGTCTCTTTAAGAGGCTGGGCGGGACTGACGTTTTGACGTCACTTCCGCCCAGCAGAGCTATGAGGACGGGTGGGGGCCATCTTGCCCTCACTCAAGTCCTCGCTCTCCAGGCGGCAGCATCGGATCTCCTCCGCCGCTACCGACGGCTCCGGTAAGCGGCGGAAGGCGCGGAAAAGCGGCGGGAGGGGGGGCCCTCTCCCGCCACCGATAACGGCGATCTCGCGGCGAATCCGCCGCGGAGACCGCCGTTATCGTTTACACGGCCGCCCGCTGAAAACATGGATATCTCAGTTGTGGCAGCAGCTGCTGCCGTTACTGAGATATCCATGTTTAAAAAGAGGACGTACATTTACAATACGCGGGTCTTTAAGTAGTTAAGAAATGGCTTTCTTCTGGCCACTCTTCCATAAAGGCCAGATTTGTACAGTATACGACTGACTGTTGTCCTATGGACAGAGTCTCCCACCTCAGCTGTAGATCTCTGCAGTTCATCCAGAGTGATCATGGGCCTCTTGGCTGCATCTCTGATCAGTCTTCTCCATGTATGAGCTGAAAGTTTAGAGGGACGGCCAGGTCTTCGTAGATTTGCAGTTGTCTGATACTCCCATTTCAATATTATCGCTTGCACAGTGCTCCTTGGGATGTTTAAAGCTTGGGAAATCTTTTTGTATCCAAATCCGGCTTTAAACTTCTCCACAACAGTATCTCAGACCTGCCTGGTGTGTTCCTTTGTTCTTCATGAGGCTCTCTGCGCTTTAAACGGACCTCTGAGACTATCACAGTGCAGGTGCATTTATACGGAGACTTGATTACACACAGGTGGATTCTATTTATCATCATTAGTCATTTAGGTCAACATTGGATCATTCAGAGATCCTCACTGAACTTCTGGAGAGAGTTTGCTGCACTGAAAGTAAAGGGGCTGAATAATTTTGCACGCCCAATTTTTCAGTTTTTTATTTGTTAAAAAAGTTTGAAATATCCAATAAATTTTGTTCCACTTCATGATTGTGTCCCACTTGTTGTCGATTCTTCAAAAAAAATTACAGTTTTATATCTTTATGTTTGAAGCCTGAAATGTAGCAAAAGTTCGCAAAGTTCAAGGGGGCCGAATACTTTCGCAAGGCACTGTACCTCACCAAGTCAACACCATCTGGTAAGCCTCCTCCATATATCGGTGGTGGTGTGTCTATCCTTTCACTAAGTGGGTCATATCCATGTGGAATTCTTCATTTTAACCTTGCAGTTTTTTCTACACTTTTGGACTGTTATTTGTGTTTGGTCACAATAGAGGACTGCTTCGTTCTGATTTATTTCTTACAATTTTTTTTTTTCACGGATTACACTTAGTCACTTGTTGTCACTGAAATTAAGATTTCATGTATGTGTATGTTTGCAACATTTGACATGTGTTGTCAACTGACTTATGCACAAAAATTAGCGCTACACTTTTTTCATATTCGCTTATAAAAGCAAATGCCCATAAACACTCAAACTCTTGTGAAATACAAGCCACTAAGAGCATTTTTATTTATCCTGCTATTTCTGCTAGAGGCTCTGGCATTTTTTTTAGCAGCCTAGTGTGCATGGATCCTTGTACAGGCCTTACACGGGGCAAAGTTCTTTCCTGCAACCACAGACAGAGCCATTGTATTCTCTCAGCGGAGGGGGAGAGTTGTCCCTGCCGGGAGAAGACAGTGATTATTGCTAACGGCTATGCCAGCCGATAGCGACAATCGCATGCAAAATCCAGCAGGCTGGTTGTACCCAAGGTGATAGAGGGATCAACTAGGTACATTTAGCCTCAACATACATGGTTCGAATCGCTGAACCGCCCAAGATTCAAACTGTTAATGGGCGGCCTTAATGTCAGTTTAGAACCCCAATATCTCCAGTTCAATCAGCAATCACCCTTGCTCGATCATTTTAGCAGTGCTTGCCAGTCTTTGGTCAATATACCATTCAAAAGTACAGTGCAGATCTAGCTATAGTATTAAACCCAGAAGTTTTAAAGATGTGCATTTATCCTGTTATTTTCAATGAATACCATCCCATGCAAACCTGCCAGACAATAATAAAACCTGCCAACCAATAACATTTACACTGATGGTTAACACCAGGGGTTTACACTATTGCTGTTGTATGAACATGTGTAAATCACACACGTTCTCCCACATGCAGTCAAAACACGCTTCTCTTTAGCAGATGTGTGGGGGTTCAGTTAAAGTGACTGTTAACCCACTTGTGTTACATGCTGTCATCCTCTCTGCAGATTGTCCCCTGTGCCTGTGTTCTGTAAAAAAACCTGAAGGATTGTACCTGTATGAGCTCTGTTCCCGACATTCAGCTGACGTCTTTCCTGCCTTGTCTCTCCAACTTTCAGCTGCAGTGGGTGGGGCCGAGCCCTCTCACTGATGTCAGCTGGGGAGGAGGGGGAGAGAGGAGGAGAGCGGAGATACAGAGCTCCCAGCCGCCGACAATCAGCTGAGCAGCAGGAGCGGAGCTCATACAGGTACAATCCTGCATTATTTATTTATTATTTATTTATTTTTTACATTGCACAGGGACAATTGGTATAATTCTGCAGAGAGGATGGCAGCATGTAAATGACAGATGGGGAGGAGGGAGAAGGACACAGGAGACAGATAGCAGGCTGCAACTTACGGAATTACGCAGACCATGATGTCAGGGGCTCAGCAGCCATGATTATCGTGGTCTGTTTGCAGAGGGGAGGGCATAGCTAGGCAGGATCGGACAGGTATTTCAGGTGATACAAGGGTCCAAATGACGGGGCACAAGCACTGTGCTGTAGAACATGCTTTAAGGGAACAGGATCTTTTTATTTAAATTTTTGGGGGGGTTAACAAACACTTTAATTCCTAATGACACCCCAATGCATCTGAAAAAGTTGTGTGTTTTCGGATGCATGAAACCACATGATGCAGGAGCAGCTGCCCTCCTGAGGCATTTTGGGAAAGGGGTTGGGGGCCATTTCCTTGCATTTCCCACAGGTACAGCAGCTCATTCAATTGAGTTGGCTGCTGTGCCTTCACAAACACGGTATGCAGAAGACGCACATGTGACTGTGAACCTATCCTAATAGTATAAAGTCCTCCTTTAGGACAAGTACATGTGCACAGGGAAAGTTATATTCATAAATAGAAATTAGTCCTCCGTCTAGAAGTACATGTATGCAAAGAGAAGGACAAAGTGATAATTGACAATGAGTCACACTGTGATATGCTGGACAAACACTTGTTGAAAAGAAACTGAAGCTGAAAAACTTGTTTTGCAACTCTTGCAACAGTTTTAGCTAGAGATATATTATTTTATTTTTTTATTCTTTTTATTAAAGCTTTTTTCATGTCGAGTTACAAAACAAGGCCATAGGGGCTTACCCCGGCCAATCGTTGCACGTACATGCACAACAAAAAAGGGGTTAACATCACACCTTAACGCTAAACATGTCTAGCTAAACACTACCTTAACACCTCTCAGGTTACACATGTCAGGACTACAAAATGAGGTATTGTTTCCCGTATATTCTCATCCCATTCCTTAATGTCGGAATTGAAAGCTACAGGAGCATTTGGGAATAGGTACGATTATCTAGTTGTCCATGCTTCACCTCTGTTCACCTATTCAGAATGTTCACCTCAGCTCTTAGTTTTGCAGGTGAGTACAAAGGGCGTCTATCTGAGTTACTCCCCAGAGGGCTGGTCGTCTGTTTTGGACTCAGAGTCTGTCCACATATGCCAGACTTTTTCATATTTTTTAGGGCATCCTCGAGACAGATACGTCGCTTTATAGAGGGGTATCATCGTATTGACTAGCTGTTTCCATGCGCTCAGGGTGGGGGGGGGGGTGACTGACTTCCACCTTAATACTATGGCTTTTCTTGCGTAAAAAGGGATACCTATTGGGGTGCGTGTTGCTTTGGCAAATGCCAGTTGCTCCACCAGGCCAAGGAGGCAGACACTAATTGTCAGGGAAATAGGGATGGTGGTTAGGCTGTGGATAAATTGAGTTACCTCCCGCCAATAGTCCTGAATCTGTGGGCAATCCCAGAATATATGTGTGAAGTCTGCTGGAGTACCAGAGCATCTCCAGCAGCTGGCCAACAAGGCTGGGTATATGCGATGAAGGCGATGGGGCGTGTAGTAGATCCTGTGGTAGATTTTGAATTGGATTAGTTTGTCCCTAGTAGCAACCAGCTGTTGGAATGAATAGTCCCATATATCTTCCCAGTCTTCATCATCCAGCTCCTGCACCTCCGCCCACCACAAACTGCGCAGACCATCCAATCCAATCTGGATGTTTGGTAGGAGTGCTCGATTAATTTGGGATAATGGTTTGGAGAGATCAGCATCACCTAGGAGAGTGTCCAAGTCATCAGGTTCAAGCCGAAGCTGGACCGACCTGAATTGTGAATTAAAGGCATGGCGGAGCTGCAGGAATCTGAAAAAGAAAGAGTTCGGAAGCTGAAATTTGTTTTTAAGCCTGTCAAATGTAAATAACCCCAACTCATCACATATATCCCTCAAATACCTGATGCCCTTACTGGACCACAAACTGGGGTCCTGCAGAGAGTGGAATTCCTGCAGCCTTGGATTACACCAGAGTGGTGTATTAGGGGACCATCTGGCTTGGCTACAGATATTTAAGCATATGTAATAATTTTTATTTATTAGAAGCAAAATATCAGTTTTCAATCTAAAGCCATCCCTTCTACCCATAGACATTTTTAAAGTGATTATAAAGGTTCATTTTTTTTTTTTTTATAAAACAAACATGTCATACTTACCTCCTCTGTACAGTTGGTTTTGCACAGAGTGGCCTGATCCTCCTTCTCCTCTAGGGTCCCTCCGCGGTGCTCCTGACTCCTCCTCTTCTCGGGTATCCTGCCGGAGAAGCGCTCTCCAGCGGGTCACCCGTGCGGGCGCACTCCCGTGTCCTGCTGCTGCGTTCGTAGAAACAGACGGCAGGACTTGGCTCCGCCTCCCGGCACCAGCATCATTGGATTTGATTGACAGCAGAGGGCTGCACCTGCTATCAAGGTATCCAATTGGGACACAAGACACCGGCTGGAGCTGGTGTGCTCATTCCCATCATGGGAAACAGTGCTCAGGTAAGTATAAGGGGGGCAAGGGGTAGCTGCTGAGTGACAGGTTTTTCACCTTAATACATAAAATGCGCTAAGGTGAAAAATGGTGAGGGTTTACAACCACTTTTAAGCCTATTACACAGGGGCTGAATGTAATTTGACCTTTGTGTACTGGAGTCGGTCTGACAGAAGCAGGCCGTTCTGTCAAAGAAGGGGCAAGACCGAAAAAGGTCTGCAGATTGGCTGACTGGAATGTTCTGGTGGGGGGGGTCAGAAAACAATAGTACAGTAGGCGACATAGCTGTACTAACGTCGGGTAGTTAGTACAGCAGCTCCTCCCGAACTGTCAGTTTTTTTTTCATTCAGCCCTGCTGGGTTGAATGAAAAATAAAAAAATGCTAGTGTGCAATAGGCTTTAGTCTTCCAACATTATCGATGGTTGGTTGGTGTCATTTAACCCACTTCCTCTAAGTCCAGGCTGTCAGACGTGCGCCTCCCTGTGCTATTAAGTGCAGGAGTAGGGACTGCCCTCCGTTGTCACTAGGGACAGTACTCAAGACATCACTGTGCTTGCCAGAGCACTTTACCTCTTGGTAGCCATTCATGCAGAAACCTAAAAATGCTTCATAAACTTTTTCAGAAATGTATATTATTTTTATACTTGTCTTTTTAGGCTCAAATTGATGTAGACTTAACATACTGAAATTGGCGTGTTACCAATATATACCTAGCATGGTTCACAACCTGAAGACTATGGTTTTATTACCCTCTGGTGGGATGCCTAAACCTTTTAGCGCTCTTGCTTGATTTTATGGCTAAAGTCACAAGACTGACAAACCCATCTTGAAGTATATGTCAATTCTAACAATTTTCTCTCATGGTCTTTTAACTATACTAATAAAGTGTTTGTTTTTGTTATATCTGTTCAAGTGTAAAAACAAAAAAATACCTGCTCATCTAGCCATGACTTGTGATGCTGACAACTTCCTGTACTCTCTGCCTCTGGACTGCCATCAGTTAGCATTGTTCTCTGCTATGTCAGTGGAGTACAGAACACCTCCCCGATGGAGAATAGGGGAAAAGGTTATGTAGTCTTATTGCACTTTGTATCCTAAGGTCACAACACTGCTCAGTACAGTTGTCACTCTAGGCCAGGACATAAGCTAATGACAGAATTACCAGGTAAAATAAACAAAAATAAAAATGTGTAAATGAAATCTAATGTAGCCACTACAATAAATGACTGGTAAGCTGCAGTACTATTTTATCTTGTCCTTGGCTTTAGCAAGGCAGTTTAACTTGCCTCAAGTTGCTGTATTTTTACCTTATCTGATATAATCTTTGCCTATGAAGCATTGTTATAGTTAATGACAATTTATTGTAACCCCGTCTCACCTGGCTTTTGCTTATCTCTTTCAATTAAGGCAAACTGACACTGACAATTATTTCGCTGCTAAAAGCAATATATGTGTTTTTGGATTTAGGTATAGTTAACTATTACTTCCTTTTTACTTCTTTCTGCAGGTTCACCCTCCTATTCTCTCATGGCAATGCTGTGGATCTGGGCCAGATGAGCAGCTTTTACTTGGGTCTAGGAACACGTATCAATTGTAACATCTTCTCATACGATTATTCTGGGTACGGGGCTAGCTCAGGGCGTCCATCTGAAAAAAACCTATATGCAGACATTGATGCCGCTTGGCAAGCTTTACGTACAAGGTGAGTTATTGGCATATTTAGATAATTTTTGTGTAGGTTTACTACTATTCTCTTCTTTTTTAGTATATTGTTGCTTAATTTAGATGAACTAAAGATTCATACAAACATTTCTATTAATATTATTAACCAGCATACTTCTTCTTTAACAAATACATTTACTTTTACTAATGGTCAACACACATTTGCCTTTTTTTTTTTCAGTAACCCCTTCCTGATCCTGTAAATGAATGTCCTTCCAGCAAGTTTTGCATTACAGGAGGGCTTTTCATTCCTTGCTGCTGCACAGCTCCACACAATAGAGATCACAGTGATCTCCAGGGTAGAACTGGACAGTGGTATTTGGGGAAAGCCAGTGACTTGATCACTACCCATTTAGGTGATCCATAGTTTTAACCCTTTCATTGCCACTGTTCTGTTACTGCAGGGCAGGGAAAGGTGGTTGAAAAACACAGAGGTATGCCAAGGTTAACCTCTTACATCTGCTGCTTTGTTTCCACTACTGTCAATTTGCGAGGACAGTCATCAACTTTCTGGATAACCATTCAATCCGTTTTTTTTTTTTTTTTTTTTTATTAAGGATCACACTCTATACAGGGTGTTCCCTTCTCACACTTGTTGTAATATTCATTTATTTCACTATAGATCACAATTTTTTGGTTGATATTTTTTGGTTGATACTATTCACCCAATACTTCACTAGCGCCACACTTTATATCATATAAATCTGTTTTTATTTTTTTTGGCATTACTACTAAACCAAACACCTGTCAATATATATATATATTTTTTGGGTTGTACTAGTAAAAAACGAAAGTATTATTAGTAGTAATAACAGGATTTGAGAAGAAACCTCTCCAACAGACAGCAAATTAAACCATATAGTTCTAACCATTCCCTACTATATCCAAAACAGAGTTGGACTTTAACTATTGTTACCATAAAGGAAACCCTTTGTAAGAGAATTGAGAATTCTTTCTTCCATGTTAGTGATGTCCCCTTGTCCTTTGTATTATAATCTTTGAAATATAAACTTTCTTTGTATGAGTGGTCATTATTGTGTTGCTTTGTGACCCTCACTAGCACACTTTTTTGAATAGTGTGGTTGTAGTATCTTTCATACTGTTCTGTTTGAGCCCATCACACCTGGAAAATGGACGTAGAAGGTGTGCGATGCATCAAAAATGAATATGCAGCATCCTTATGTGGCTTTGGTGCCACATTTTCAGTAACAAGTCTTAAGCTACATAGAACCTTATGTAAGAACTGAAATTATTTTCTCACAGCCACCAATTTGATGCTGATTAGGTGAAGATGAGTAACTAGCTTTTAACCACTTGAGACCTCCGGAAGCTTTACCCCCCTTAATGACCAAGCCTATTTTAGCTATTCCTTTAACTGACAATTGCACAGGCATGCAACGCTGTACTCAAATAAAATGTATGTCTTTTTTCCCCCCACAAGTATAGCTTTCTTTTGGTGGTATTTGATAACCTCTCCAGAAAGAAAAGGCGGACAATTTAGAAAAAATAAATAACAATATTTTTTACTTTCTGCTATAGAACCTATCCTATTAAAAAAATGTAATGGCGGTGATCAGTGACTTATAGCAGGGCTGCAATATTATGGCGGACATTCTGACACTAACTGACCATTTTTGTGATTATAAAGGTTCAGTTTTTTTTTTTTTTATATAAAACAAACATGTCATACTAACCTCCTCTGTACAGTTGGTTTTGCACAGAGTGGCCTGATCCTCCTTCTCCTCTAGGGTCCCTCCGCGGTGCTCCTGACTCCTCCTCTTCTCGGGTGTCCTGCCGGAGAAGCGCTCTCCAGCGGGTCACCCGTGCGGGCGCACTCCCATGTCCTGCTGCTGCGTTCGTAGAAACAGACGGCAAGACTTGGCTCCGCCTCCCGGCGCCAACATCATTGGATTTGATTGATAGCAGAGGGCTGCACCTGCTATCAAGGTATCCAATTGGGACACAAGACACCGGCTGGAGCTGGTGTGCTCATTCCCATCATGGGAAACACAGTGCTCAGGTAAGTATAAGGGGGGCAAGGGGTGGCTGCTGAGTGACAGGTTTTTCACCTTAATACATAAAATGCGTTAAGGTGAAAAATGGTGAGGGTTTACAACCACTTTTAAGCCTATTACACAGGGGCTGAATGTAATTTGACCTTTGTGTACTGGAGTCGGTCTGACAGAAGCAGGCCGTTCTGTCAAAGAAGGGGCAAGACCGAAAAAGGTCTGCAGATTGGCTGACTGGAATGTTCTGGTGGGGGGGGGGGGTCAGAACACAATAGTACAGTAGGCGACATAGCTGTACTAACGTCGGGTAGTTAGTACAGCAGCTCCTCCCGAAGTGTCTGTTGTTTTTTTTTTCATTCAGCCCTGCTGGGTTGAATGAAAAAATAAATAAATACTAGTGTGTAATAGGCTTTAGTCTTCCAACATTATTGATGGTTGGTTGGTGTCCTTTAACCCACTTCCTCTAAGTCCAGGCTGTCAGACGTGCGCCTCCCTGTGCTATTGAGTGCAGGAGTAGGGACTGCCCTCCGTTGTCACTAGGGACAGTACTCAAGACATCACTGTGCTTGCCAGAGCACTTTACCTCTTGGTAGCCATTTACCATGTTCCGAGCCCCCTTATGTGATGGTTGATCACATTCATCAACAGGGAGACAGAAGGATGGGTCCAAGTTAGACTTTTAAAGCTTAAATTTGTATGTAAGCAACTATTTAGGTCTTTGGACATTATGGCCGGATTCACGTAGCACTTACGCAGACGTATCTCGAGATACGCGGCGTAAGTGCGTCGTATCAATGCGCCTGATTCTGAAAGCAAGATACGCTTGAAAATAGGCTTCATCCGACCGACGTAAGTTTCCTACGCCGTCGTATCGTGGGCGCATATTTACGCTGGCCGCAAGGGTCGCTCCCATTGATTTTCGATTTGAATATGCAAATGAGTGAGATACGCCGATTCAAGAACGTAGTTGCGCCCGGCGCATTATATACACGGTTTGGGTAAGGCTTACGTCCGGCGTATAGTTATTCCCCATCTATGAGGCGCAACTCAAGCAAAGGTATGGACCAGGGAACAGCCGTCGTATTTTACATAGTAGTACGTGAATAGGGCTGGGCGTAGGTTACGTTCAGGCAGTGATCCGTCGTATCTTAGGGAGTAGTTTCGATGTGATTCTGCGCATGCACACTGGGTTGCGTCCACGCATGCGCCGTACGTTATTCGTATCTTTATGACGCTCGGCCCATCATTTACATGGGGTCACGCCTCATTAGCATGGCTCACGCCCACTGCCACTTACGACGAGTTACGCCGAGGGAACCCAGCGTAGATTAGGGAGCAAGTGCTTTGTGAATACTGTGCTCGCCGATCTGCGCTACGTCGGCGTAGCGTATATTCGATACGCTACGCCGGCATAACTATGCGCCAAGGTATGTGAATCCGGGCCAATGACTGTTTAACATAATGTTTTCACTAAAGGCAAGCTGTACCGTTCTTTCTCTTAGTGTGGTTTGAATTTTGTACGTCATTTGGATTAAGATTACAGCGTTGTCCATGTAGGTATAAATGCAAAGTTCTGGTCATTCAAATGTATAGAAAAATGTAAATTCAATTAAGTTGAATGCGATGTGTACTGCTATCTACACCTTCACCTGGATAATGGCATGTTCACATTTGTGTGCTGTGGCAATGTGTACCAAAACGTGCCTCAACGCACATTACCACAATGCTTATACTGTGCGTTTGGAGTGCTGCATTGCTTTTTGGTGTGTTGGCATGAATGGGCTGCATTAACACAATGCATTACGTGTGTTCATTGATGCACCTCAACGGGACGCTTAAAGGGTCACTAAAGGAATTTTTTTTTTTTTTGCTGAAATGACTGTTTACAGGGTATAAAGACATAAAAGTTAACTGATTCCTTTTAAAAATAGATTAAATTCTATCATATAATGTGCCTCTAGTTTCACTTTCGGTTTTAAACTGGTTTCATGTTTATGTGAAGTAAAGAGACCCACAGAACAAAAACAAACAAATCCAGGGCAGTGTTTTGTTTTTAAAATGAATCTGATTGGTTCTGAGGAGTTTTAGACACACAGCTTAGACCACAGTGAGAAGCTCCCATGAGTTTTTTCATAAGGAGCCAGAAAAGCAGGAAGTGTGGAGATCAGAGCAGAATTACAGCTACTTCAAAGCAAAAACGAACAATGAGGACATGAAACCAGTACTGCAGTAAGGTAAAGGAAGCTATTTAGCTAAAAAAAAAAAATCCTTTAGTGATCCTTTAAGTATGAATGGGACCTGAATAAAATGGTCCTGCCAGCTCCTATTGGAACTAGAGCCCGAAAGCTGTCTCTAACAGCTTGTGACTGTGCTAAGAGTCCGCAGTGTGTACACTCTCAGCATAGAAACCATAGACGCACATGTGTGGTATGTGGATGTATAAGTCCAATCTTTGGTCCAATGCAAATGCGTTACATGGGCAAAAAGAGGTTAAGCCAGTATTGTTTGTGGTCTGCTTATAGTTAAAGTAAAACCAAAGGTAAAGGCAAAACTATTTTTTTTTTATGCCATTTTGGATAGAGTTTGGAAGGTTAAAACCCTTGTGTTTAAAAAAAAATTATATATATTTTGCTGTCCATGTCCTATTGGGGAGATTTATGTTCACTTCCTGTCCCATGTCCAAAACTGCAATTGAGAGGAAATCCCTGCAAATTAAGATAATTCCTTGGGGTCTCATGGGTCACCAGAAATAGTGTCCTCTTTTGGAAATTTCTCCTCTATTGCTGTTCTGGTTGCAGCACAAAATTTGGAATTTTCTTTTTCATTGATAATGGTAAAGAGGACAAATAGAGAGGGGGAATCTCCTAAACGAGGGCAGGGGTAGCATTATTAAGCTAATAAACAAGTATTCTAATCCCTCTCCACTCCAAAACTAAGCAAAAAGGTTTTGCCTTTTAGTTATACTGTAATATTTTCTCCATTACTGGCTTACAATGCTTTGTTTTGCACATCTGCGCTTGGGGGCAACCATATTGGTAGAGGCAGAACTTTTTGTTTTCTCATGTCACAACCTACAGCAAGAACCGTGAGCGGCAGTAGTGAAATTGGACTGTGTGTGTGTGTGTGTGTGTGTGTGTGTGTGTGATATCCTTTTCTAGCTGAGTGCACTGCACACTAGCCAAGTTTGAATGGCCTGTAGCAGCTTCTGCTAAGGAGCAAGGAGAGGACGCATTGTACAGGAGCTATTTTAATGCCCTGGAGTGGTGGCTAGGTTGACTGCAATATAGTGAAATTCAACTCATCCTGCAAATGTCAGGACAAAAAGGTTGGGGGGCAGCGCTTTTTCTGGAGAGGACCCAAAATAGCTTGATCTAGGAGGGCCTTCATCATTTCCAACAGGAGGAGCCATGGTATGTTCTATTCATTAGATGTATTATTGCATAGGGGGGGGGGGTCATGAAAATCTTCCTGAAAGGGATATACATATATATATATATATATATATATATATATATATATATATATATATATATATATATATATATATATATATATATATATATAGTGTAAGGGGTTAGCTCGGTAGCGGGGTGTGTGACCCCTTGGATGGGTTCACCACACACTGAATTTATACAGACTGGCAGTCGGAGACGGTTGAAAACAAAGTTCTTGTTTTTTTTTTCCATCTTGCTGGAAAACAATTGCAAGCATCCACACAACATAAAAAAAATCAAACATGAAATAAACCCTAGCCACTCTGGGCGTCAACCTTCCACACAGGAACCTATCTATGGAGTCTGACTCAGCCTAGCGCTGGGCAGACAGTACTGGTCATACAGCACAAAACAATAGTCTTTTGATTTTTTATCACACAGAAAAATCAATCCTCTCCTCACCTCCTCACAAGACTTTCAGTACTGCTCTCCTTCCTCACAAAGCTTCAGGATGCAGCAAATTAGTGGTAATTCTCTGGGCTACTTATAGAGGCCTTAATTGCCTCATTCTGAACAGCTGAAGTTTATTTTTTTCATTGAACAAGAGGTTTTTATTGAGTAAAAAAAAGGTGCATACAGAGTAATGGAACAGTTACATACATTCACACACCAGACAAAAAAAAGGGAAAGAAAAAAAAAAAGGGGAAATAAGATGGGGGATTCCAGGGCATCAGTCAGTACATTTACAGTGGACACAGCATGTAGTGAGTAAACTTAGAGCTCAAATGGGGCCATGTGCATATAAGATTATGGGTGGACCCAAAGGCGTATCACACAAGGGTTCTGTAAACCAATGACCCAGGACCATTCCAGTACTAACAACAAGTCTCTGCCTCCCTCAGCCAGCGGTCCCAAATTTTATCATATTTGGACGGACATCCTCTGTTGACATTAGGGTTGTCCCGATACCGATACTAGTATCGGTATCGGGACCGATTCCGAGTTTTTTCGGCGGTAGTCAGACGCCGATACCCCGCCCCGATACACAAATAGAATACTTAACCCCCCCGCGCCGCGCCGCCGCCGACCGCCTCCACCGGAGCCGCAATTCGCCGCTGCGATCCGCCGCCGTTACGCCGCTGACTGTGTAATACGGGCGGGAACATTACAGCTTTGAATAGCTGTAATGATTTGCGCCACGCATAGACACTCCCCCTTGCTCGGGTGAACTGTCCAATCCCGAGCGAGGGGGAGTGTCTATACACGCAGCGTGGCGCCAATCAAAAGCTATTCAAAGCTGTAATGTTCCTGGCCGGCCGTAGTACACAGTCGGCGGTAGCAGGTAAGCGGGCCATGGCTGCATATGGGGGGAGACACACACGGCTGGATGGGGGGAGACACACACGGCTGGATGGGGGGAGACACACACGGCTGGATGGGGGGAGACACACACGGCTGGATGGGGGGAGACACACACGGCTGGATGGGGGGAGACACGGCTGGATGGGGGGTGACACACACGGCTGGATGGGGGGAGACACGGCTGCATGGGGGGTGACACACACGGCTGGATGGGGGGAGACACACACGGCTGGATGGGGGGAGACACACACGGCTGGATGGGGGGAGACACACACGGCTGGATGGGGGGAGACACACACGGCTGGATGGGGGGAGACACACACGGCTGGATGGGGGGTGACACACACGGCTGGATGGGGGGAGACACACACGGCTGGATGGGGGGTGACACACACGGCTGGATGGGGGGAGACACGGCTGCATGGGGGGTGACACACACGGCTGGATGGGGGGAGACACGGCTGCATGGGGGGTGACACACACGGCTGGATGGGGGGAGACACACACGGCTGGATGGGGGGAGACACACACGGCTGGATGGGGGGAGACACACACGGCTGGATGGGGGGAGACACGGCTGCATGGGGGGTGACACACACGGCTGGATGGGGGGAGACACGGCTGCATGGGGGGTGACACACACGGCTGGATGGGGGGAGACACGGCTGCATGGGGGGTGACACACACGGCTGGATGGGGGGAGACACACACGGCTGGATGGGGGGAGACACACACGGCTGGATGGGGGGAGACACACACGGCTGGATGGGGGGAGACACACACGGCTGGATGGGGGGAGACACGGCTGCATGGGGGGTGACACACACGGCTGGATGGGGGGAGACACGGCTGCATGGGGGGTGACACACACGGCTGGATGGGGGGAGACACGGCTGCATGGGGGGTGACAATGGCTGCATGGGGGGTGACAATGGCTGCATGGGGGGTGACAATGGCTGCATGGGGGGTGACAATGGCTGCATGGGGGGATACATTGGCTGCATGGGGGGTGACAATGGCTGCATGGGGGGTGACAATGGCTGCATGGGGGGTGACAATGGCTGCATGGGGGTATACATTGCTGGATGGGGGGTGACAATGGCTGGATGGGGGGATACATTGCTGCATGGGGGGAGACAATGGCTGGATGGGGGGATACATGGCTGCATGGGGGGAGACAATGGCTGGATGGGGGGAGACAATGGCTGGATGGGGGGACACATGGCTGCATCTGTGGGGGGACATCGCTGCATTTGGGGACACATTTTTAAAAAAGTATCGGTATTCGGTATCGGCGACTACTTGAAAAAAAGTATCGGTACTCGTACTCGGTCCTAAAAAAGTGGTATCGGGACAACCCTAGTTGACATATATACATTTTTTAAGAGGCAAGGTCCCATTTACTTCCGCCCTCCATTCCAAGAAGCTAGGAGGTACAGACCGCATCCATTTCCTGGCAATAACCTTTCTAACTGAGAAGAGAGTTTCGTGTAGGAATATTGTGGTATATTTGTCAATGTTCTCAGGAAATACTCCAAGAATACATTGTTTTGGGTCAAGTGCTATGGGAGAGCCCATTACATCATGTAGAAACTTTATAATTTGTCTCCAAAGGTCTTGAATCTTCAGACAAGACCAGAGGAGATGAAAGAACGTTCCCGTTTCCTGGCCATACATCGGACACAGAGTGGATTGGTCACGCTTATATCTGGCCACTCGGATGGGGGTTAGGTATGCTCTGTGAGTTATATAAATCTGGGAAAGTCGATCTGAGAGTCTGGGGGATACCAGCTTGCATGTCTCTAACGCCTCTTCCCACTCCTCATCCTCCAGGGGTCCCACCTCCCTCTCCCAGCGGGGTTTCAAGTTAAATGCTAGCTTGGTGGCAGCAGGGGCAACATACAGTAGAATTCAGATATTAGACCCCGTGGGTCAGTACTTTTAGCTATCGACATAACTGGGTGCGGTGTAGGCTGTGGGGGAGCATGCGGAAATTGTGTCAGCGCTGCATGTCTTACCTGCAGAAACCTGAATAGCATGTGATTACCTAATGAGAATTCCTCTTTGAGCGTTTGGTAGGTTTTGAGGTGCCCCCCTGAGTATAGATGGTGCAGGTAGAAGACACCCTGTGAGGCCCAAAGCTCAGATCCCTGAACGAGAAGGAACTCAGGTAAGTCCCTGTTGTGCCACAGGGGTGTGTAGTCTGTGAACTGAGGTATTCCCAACCTGAGAGAAGCAATGTCCCAAATGCGTCTATACTGGAACAGCAGGGACTTCATATCTACACACGACTCTGTACTCCTGGAGCCTGCCGATACAGCATAGAGAGAATCTCCAGTGCAACGGGCCCCCGAGGACAAAGCAGAAGCCGAAAACGTGCACTGTCTGTCTTATCAATATGAAACATTTGGGATAACTGAGATGCAATGTAATAAAGGTTAAAACTGGTAATGCTGTACCCCCCAGATCAGATGGATTTTTGAGTATGTGCCAGGCAAGCTTGTGCCTACCAGAGCCCCAGACAAATGGCTTGAGGAGGGCCTCCAATGACTTAAAGTATTTAAGGGGCAAGTATACCGGGGAGTGCCACAGAGCATATAAGATCTTGGGAAGAAGGATCATCTTGATGAGGTTGATGCGACCCCACACACCTAGAGGGAGACGCGCCCAAACCCTTATTTTGGTTCTGACTAGAGAGAACAATGGTTCTATATTGAGGGCAATGTAATCAGCCGGGCTTCTAGATACCTGTAGTCCTAAGTACCGAATATTGTCTACTCTCTGGAGGGGGAGGTCCTTCTGGGACTCCGGTTGCGGGAAACTATCAACTGGGAGAATCTGTGACTTCCCCCAGTTGATCCTGAGCCCTGAGAAATTTCCAAACCGTTCAATCGTTTGAAGTGCAGTATTGAGAGAGGGGCCTGAATCAGCAAGGAACAACAGTGTGTCGTCCGCATACATACTAATTTTTTCCATCAGGGCCCCCATCTGTAATCCCTGTATCTCCGAGTTCTTACGGATAGACATGGCCAGTGGCTCTGCAGCCAAGGCATAGAGCAGCGGGGAGAGCGGGCACCCCTGTCTCGTACCTCTACTAAGATCAAACACAGGAGATGGCCAGCCATTCGCCACCACCCTGGCTGTTGGGGACTGATAAAGTAATTTGACCCATTTATGGAATCGATGGCCAATTCCATAGCATTCCAAAACACCTCCATAGATATTTCCATTCCACAGAGTCAAATGCCTTGGCCGTGTCTAGTGTCACCACCACCCGGGACCCAACATTTTCATGAGTGGCCTGAAGGTTCATATATAGTTTACGCAAATTAAATAAGGGGGTTGCGACCGGGCATGAAGCCCGCCTGATCGGTGTGTATTAATGAGAGTATGACCTGATTAAGCCGATTAGCCAAGACCTTAGCCAAAATCTTAACGTCTACTTGGAGGAGAGAAATTGGGCGATAGGATTTCGGGTATCCAGGATCTTTTCCCGGCTTCGGGATGAGGACTATAGTTGCCTCTCTCATGGAGGGAGGGAGTGCAAATGTTTCAAAGATATGATTGTATAGAGTTAATAACTTGGGGATCAGCACCTCGCTATATTGTGAGTAGAATTCAATTGGAAGGCCCTCAGAGCCTGGAGTTTTAGATCTAGCGAACCCGGCAACAGCATTCGCTATCTCCTCCGTGGAGAGGGGAGCCTCCAGGAGCTCCACCTGGGTAGTAGTCAGTTGGGGGAACACAAGATCCTCAAGGAAAGAGTCCATTAGGCTCTCATCCAGTGGACTCCTGGACGTGTATAGGTCAGTAAAGAAATCTCGGAACATGGAGTATACCCTAAGCGGATCCGTAATCTGAAGGTCGTCAGGGCCGCGCAGGGAAATTACCACTGGGGGCCTATCTTCGCTATGAACCAAATATGCCAAAAGCTTACCAGCCTTCTCCCCGTGCTCAAACAGTCTCTGTCGAGTAAAAAACAACTTCTGTTTGGTCTTTGCATATTGGAGTTGAGAGACTACCCTAGTTTGCATCTTAAGGGCACTAGCTCCCTCAGGGGTGGGGTTATTCGCAAATTCTCATTCTGCCTGGGACAACTCAGTCACCGCCTCTTCAAAGGCTCCTGCCGAGTCTGCCTTTATCCTGTTTAAGCGTGAAGTTAGAAACATGCGGGCATGGAGCTTGAAGGACTCCCAGATCGTCGCCACTGGCGCAGATTGATCGTTCTCTCTGAAATATGCCCGCCACTCCGCGAGGAGCTCATCGTCCTCAGGGAGCACCGTAAGCCAGAATGGATTCAAACACCATGCCCGCCGTGGCTTATCCACAGGAACTCCCAGGGTGATCCAGTAGGGGCTGTGATCCGACAGCAGCCTGGGGGAGAAGACAGCCTCCCCCAGCCGTGATGTGAGACCTTGCGAGATAAGGATCATATCTATTCTTGACATGGAATTATGAGCAGGGGAGAAGCAGGAAAATGACTTTTTGTCAGGGTACTTATACCGCCATGTGTCTGTTAGGTGAAAAGAGGTGGCGAGTCGGGAAAACTTAGAGTCTCCCACCATCCCTGAACTGGGACTTGCAAGCTGGAGCCTGTCGAGGGAGGGGTCCATTGTGGTATTAAAATCCCCCAGCCAAACCGCTTGGATCGAGGGACGTTGTGCCATGAATGCAATCCCCTCTAGGACTATAGACATGGAGAAAGGGGGCGGGATATAGAAGGCCAGAATAAGGAAAGGCTCCCCGTATAGTTTGGTAGATAGGAACACAAAACGGCCCTATGGGTCCGTAGAGACCTCACAAAGTTCAAAATGGACTGATTTAGTGACAAGTACAGAGACCCCCCCGTGCGTGGGTCGAGTGGAATGTCCATCCCACCCATGGTCGGCGGAGTGCCATCTGCAACCTTCCCTCTACATGTGTCTCCACCAGTACTACTATATCAGCATGCTGTTTTTTAAGAAAGGCAAAGACTGCTGAGCGCTTCACTTTTTCACGGAGATCCCTGACATTCCAGGTTAGGAACTTCAAGGACGCCATGAAGTTCCGCGTGAAAAATAGTGCGGTCCCTCAGGACAGTCACAATCTGTCCCGTCGTCCCGACCTATAACCAACAGGAATAGCGGGAGTCCGGGAGTCCTGTATAGGACACATAACAGTATGAACATATGCTGTAAAACCCTGTTCCAGAAAATATCTCGTAGATGATTACTCAATGAATAAACTACCCCACCCCGCCCTGCACCTCCCACAACTGATGCAGGCTTCATCCCTGAACAGTTCAAACAGTAGAAAATATAACATTTGTGCTCGGTAGTAGTGCAAAATCAGAACAAATGTAAAGATCACCAAACGGAGCCACCCGGGTAGGTGAAAAGAGCATGTCAAGTCTCGTGACACACCGTCGCAGCGGTGTTCGTTCTGCGGTGGCTCCATACAACATAACCTTTGTCCCTAGAACTAAATGGGGGAAAGTCTCGCTGCACTATGCATGTGTTGGGTAGGACTAGTGCAATCCCGTCACAATATGATTAAAACTTAAGACCCAGGAGGGGTACGGATAACAGAGGGAGGGGAAGGGAAAGAACCCCAATATAATCAGGGGAACTGTGCAAGTAAAAAAAAAGAGAGGAAAAAAAGGAACCCCCCCCAAGTCAGATCCCCCTCCCCCTCCTCCTGAAGTAAAGTTCCGTGTTGACTCTCGGAGGAAAGTAGGCCCATCTCGAACTTCTATGTAGGCAAGCATCATCAAAGGGCTTTACTGTGTAGTGGGTAGGGGGACATAAGACCCAGAGCTAGCCAAAAGGTCAGGTAAAGAAAAAATATAAGGCTCTCTTCCCCATGGCAGGGGCAACGTGGGTGCAGGGTCAGAACTAGTACAGTGTATGGGCAGATCAGCGTTGAAACATATCGTACAGTAGTGGGTAGCTACACACGTGGCAAAGAAGCTAGCCCACTGCATGGGTTTGGGGAGAGGTGACATTAGCTGTACTCACAATAGCGTCAGTCCACATTCTCAGGTATCACGCGACGCTCCAGCCAGGTGATCACTTCCTCGGGGTCTTCAAAGAAATGTGCTCTCCCCTTGTGTTCCACCCTGAGGCGCGCAGGGAAGAGCATGGCATACTTGAGGTGTTGAATGCGAGGCCTGCGCTTAGCTTCCATGAATCCCTGCCGACGGTGCTGTACCTCAGCAGAAAAATCCGGGAATATGGCCACTGTAACATTCCCCAGCGGTATGTTGCCCTTCACTCTAGCCAGTCTCAAGGCTGCATCCCTGTCTTTATAGTTAAGAAGTTTGGCGATAAAGGTGCGTGGAGGTGCTCCCTGTGGCGGTGGTTTGGCAGGCATGCGGTGAGCTCTTTCCACTGTCAGAAGGGGAGAGAAAGCCTCCCTGCCATAGGTATTGACCAGTAGTTGTTCAAGAAATGTAGTAGGGTCTTTACCCTCTGCACCCTCAGGCAGGCCAATGAAGCGTAGATTACATCTCCTTAATCTATTCTCCATGTCATCTTGCTTAGTAAATAGCTGGTGGATCTGGCGCTGCATGCGGTCTGTGCGTTCCTGGAGGGGGGGGGACAGCATCCTCCATAGTACTAATCCTATTCTCCGCGGTTTTAACCCGATCCCGGAGTTTGTGGAAGTCCTGTCTGATCAGTGAGATATCTATCTTAACCTCCTCGATCTGGGCTGTCAGTGAGGTACGGCAGAGAGTAATTGGCTCGAGCAGTCTATCAGTATCCCCCGCCGACCGCTCACCTCCCGCTCTCCCTGAGGCGCCATCTTCTTCCCCGTCCTCCTTGTCCTGGCGATGGTATTGATCCAGCTTCGCCACAGCCGCGGATTTCTGGCCTTTCGGTGGGGACATACCTCTGGGGGTCCCATGCTACTCGAGAGCCAAATCCGGATAGAATAGGTCTGTCAGTTTTAGCAGGATCGCGTTGTTTAAGGAGTAATGGACGGAGCTCCTCGTGAATGCGTGCTACTCCATGCGGTGTCAGGCCACGCCCCTAACAGCTGAAGTTTTTCAACGGCCTTTAGCCTTTCTCTGGCTACGTTTGTAGCCGACGCCCGATAATGATTGGTGTATTGTCCAAACGAGGCAGAAATGTATCTCCCGTCTGTGACAACACCCACAGATTTACCTGACTTCCTGTCACAATATATATATATATATATACACACACAGGTGAAACTCTAAAAATTTGAATATTGTGAAAAAGTTCATTTATTTCACTGATGCAACTTAAAAAGGTAACACTAATATACGAGATAGACTCATTACATGCAAAGCAAGATAGTTCAAGCCGTGATTTGTCATAATTGTGATGATTATGGCTTACAGCTCATGAAAACCCAAATCCACAATCTCAGAAAATTAGAATATTACATGCAATCAATAAAACAAGGAATGTACATAGAACAATATCGGACCTCTGAAAAGTATAAGCATGCATATGTACTCAGTATATGGTTTGGGCCCCTTTTGCAGCAATTACTGCCTCAATGCGGCGTGGCATGAAAGCCATAAGCCTATGGCACTGCTGAGGTGTTATGGAAGACCAGGATGCTTCAATAGCGGCCTTCAGCTCTTCTGCATTGTTCGGTCTCATGTCTCTCATCTTTCCCTTGGCAGTGCCCCATAGATTCTCTATGGGGTTCAGGTCAGACGAGTTTGCTGGCCAATCAAGCACAGTAATCCCACAGTCATTGAACCAGGTTTTGGTGCTTTTGGCAGTGTAGACCGGTGCCAAGTCCTGCTGGAAATTAAAGTCAGCATCCCCATAGAGCTTGTCTGCGGAAGGAAGCATGAAGTGCTCCAAAATCTCCTGGTAGACGGCTGCGTTGACCCTGGACTTAATGAAGCACAGTGGACCAACACCAGCAGATGACATGGCTCCCCAAATCAACACAGACTGTGGAAACTTCACACTGGACTTCAAGCATCTTGCAGTGTGTGCCTCTCCATTCTTCCTCCATACTCTGGGTCCTTGGTTTCCAAATGAGATGCAAAATTTGCTCTCATCAGAAAGGAGGACTTTGGACCACTGAGCAACAGACCAGGCCTGTTTTTCTTTAGCCCAGGTAAGACGCTTCTGACGTTGTTTGTTGTTCAGAAGTGGCTTGACATAAGGCATACGACATTTGAAGCCCATGTCCAGGATCCGTCTGTGTGTGTGTGTGGTGGCTGTTGATGCACTGACTCCAGCCTCAGTCCACTCCTTGTGAAGGTCCCCAGCACTTTTGAATGGCCTTTTCCTGACAATCCTCTCCAGGCTGCGGTCATCCCTGCTGCTTGTGCACCTTTTTTCTTCCACACTTTTCCCTTCCATCTTTCTATTAATGTGCTTTGATACAGCACTTTTGGAACATCCAACTTTTGCAATTACCTTTTGAGGCTTTCCCTCATGGAGGGTGTCAATGATGGTTTTCTTCACAACTGTCAGGTCAGCAGTCTTTACCATGATTGTGATTCCTACTGAACCAGACTGAGAGACCATTTAAAGGCTCAGGAACCCTTTGCAGATCTTATGGCTTAATTAGCTGATTAGAGTGGGACACTTTGAGGCCGGCTTCACACTGGTGCGACAAACGCTTCGACATTGGGGGGAGCCCATGTCGCATGACATGTGAAAATCAATGTTTCCCTATGTCTTAACTGGCCTGACACAAGTCGGCCCAACTTTGAAAATGCTCCCTGTACCACTTTGGTCCGACTTTGATCCTACTTCAACGCCATGAATATCACTGAAGTCGGATCAAAGTTGGAACACTGTCTTGCACGCTCCGACTTTGGCATGCGACTTGTGATCTGATGATCTTGAGGGGGGACTCCACGCCAAATTTTAAATAAAAAAACGGCATTAGTTCCCCCTCCAAGAGCATACCAGGCCCTTATCCGAGCACACAGGCCGGCCAGAAAAGGGGATGGGGACGAGCGAGCCCCCCCCCTGAACCGTACCAGGCCGCATGCCCTCAACATGGTTGTGGGTGCTTTGGGGCAGGGAGGTGTCCTGTGGCCCCCCCACCTCAAAGCACCTTTTCCCCATGTTGATGAGGACAAGGGCCTCTCCCCCACAACCCTGGCTGTTGGTTGTCGGGGTCTTCGGGCGGGGGCTTATTGGAATCTGGGAGCCCCCTTTAATAAGGGGGTCCCCAGATCCTAGCCCCCCCATGATTTTGAATCAGTACCGTTCATATCTGTGCAACTTCAGGGTAGTTCCTTCACTACTTTGGTCCCACATTGATGCGACTTGGAGTCCATAGACCTCAAGAATACACAGGCATTACTTCAAGTCGCATCAAAATCAAAATTTCTGGTGGCAGTACTGGAGACTTGGCCTTATGCTGTTTTTTAAGTCTGCTGCTTTGCTCTGTTTCTATGGGGAATGCAGACCACCCATTGCTTTTAAGGTATAGGGTTTAAAGCGGAAGTAAACCCATAGATTTAAATGTTTAAAAAAAAAAAAAACATTACATTTCCGGCACGTGCGGTCACATTGGTTGTGCTTTCAACCAAACTGTCAAACCATCCAGTGGCTGGTGTCCTAACTGATCACATGTGCAGCATCATGGCAGCTGAAGATTAAACAGATATTAGGGACTTTTTAGGCAACAAGGTAAAAGATGTAGACAAAAATTATGTAAATGGTATTTATTTGTAGAAAATATAAAATCATTCAGATGCAAATATCACCAAGGGCAGAGTTCATAAAAAACAACAAGGTACAATAGTAAATCGTTAGTGCATGGTAATTGTGGATATTCAACCCAACGCGTTTCAGGATGACTGTGGGGTCCCTTCATCAGGAGAGTTCAAGGCAAGATGTGACTACCATAGCACATTCTAAAAACGGAAAAGAAAATAATAGAAAACAGCACATGTCCATCATGGACAAGGGCAAAAAAAAAAAAGGAGCAATATCATTGAGGCCGAGATTAGGAGATCACCTACCGATAATATGGAACTAGCATTGCATGTACCTCCAGGTGCTATGCCGACTGGTGTAGTGCGGCCGTGGAATCACAACGGATGCCGTGGGGAATGTGGGATAATGGTGACTGCTTACCTAGAAGTAGCCATAGTTTTACGTGGTTGGGCGCAGATTGATTCAGAGCCCGAGGAGGGTAAGCAGCACTGATGGAAACGGAAACAGAAAAAATCTTGACAACAGAATATCTGGAAAGGAGAAAATATGTAGTATCTTTAAATGGGACTCTTAGGCTGAATTCACACCTATGCATTTTTAGTGCTTTTTGCATTTTGCAGATTTGTTTACAAACATCACAGGTTACCACAAAATATGGAAAGGGATTTCTCTGTATAAACAGAAAAAAACACTGCGCTAACGTGTAAATTAAATAACAGTGAAAAATTGAATAAATAAAATAAATGTGAAAAGCTGCCAGTATTAATTACTAAAATACCATAGTAAGCAAAGAAACAAAAAACAAAATAATACGGCGCTAATAAACCTGTGAAAAATATATGTGAAATATATCTCAAAAAATTGAATAAACACAATAAAAATGAATGTGAAATATATACCCAAAAAAATATATATGACCAAAAAATTAAGATTGGTGAATTGACAATATGATAATCAATGTAACAAATCCGTCCAAATGAATAAATAAAGTGAAATAAAGATAGTCCATAAAAAATCAGTGCAATTGAGTCCAATTAAGGTGAGCAGCTGTAATTAATCAAGAAAGGATCCTCCACCAGAAAGGTCACCCAATATGTGGGAAATGAAATCTCCTTACCAGAGAAAAAGACCGGGCTTTCAACGGTCTAATTCAGCATAAGGATGTTTAAAGTCTTCCTTGAAAAAGACTATTCCGGACACTGCTATGAATCACCAGTATGGATAACTCCAAAAGATAGGGTCCTATTCAAATCCGCTCCAGTTTAACATTGGTGTTCATAAAAATAAAGAATAGTAGGAAACCACATAGTGCATTACTGTGTAAACATTAGGTTTTTAATAGAAACAGATGCGCACTTACAGCAAAGCCTTGAAAAACTTGCATATGGGATATGGTGTGGAGAGGATGGCGTTCCCTCAATCCTCCGTTTGCTTCGTGTCTCCGTCCGTCACGTGTCTCTCCCTCTAGCGTGATGACGTCACTCTCTCCTGTCTCCTTCGTTTGACATGTGCGAAGGAGACAGGAGAGAGTGACGTCATCACGCTAGAGGGAGAGACACGTGACGGACGGAGACACGAAGCAAACGGAGGATTGAGGGAACGCCATCCTCTCCACACCATATCCCATATGCAAGTTTTTCAAGGCTTTGCTGTAAGTGCGCATCTGTTTCTATTAAAAACCTAATGTTTACACAGTAATGCACTATGTGGTTTCCTACTATTCTTTATTTTTATGAACACCAATGTTAAACTGGAGCGGATTTGAATAGGACCCTATCTTTTGGAGTTATCCATACTGGTGATTCATAGCAGTGTCCGGAATAGTCTTTTTCAAGGAAGACTTTAAACATCCTTATGCTGAATTAGACCGTTGAAAGCCCGGTCTTTTTCTCTGGTAAGGAGATTTCATTTCCCACATATTGGGTGACCTTTCTGGTGGAGGATCTTTTCTTGATTAATTACAGCTGCTCACCTTAATTGGACTCAATTGCACTGATTTTTTATGGACTATCTTTATTTCACTTTATTTATTCATTTGGACGGATTTGTTACATTGATTATCATATTGTCAATTCACCAATCTTAATTTTTTGGTCATATATATTTTTTTGGGTATATATTTCACATTCATTTTTATTGTGTTTATTCAATTTTTTGAGATATATTTCACATATATTTTTCACAGGTTTATTAGCGCCGTATTATTTTGTTTTTTATCACAGGTTACCAGCCCTAATAGTCGCTGCATTTATGGTGGATAGTCATTGCCTCACCTGCCAAGCTAGTATGTCAGATCTGCCTGGAACAAGCGGGATAAAGCCCTGCAAGGACCTCAAGACGAAGAGAGCCTTCTAAAAGCCAGAACAGTCACCATTCAGGCGCAGACATCCAGGCAATGTCATCCTCTCGCCTCTCATTATTATTGCTTCCCGTTTACAAACACCACAGGTTGCCAGCACTAATGGTTGCTGCATTTGTGGTGGAAAGTCATTGCTTAAAAAGCTAGCATGTCAAGACCACTTGGAGCAAAGAAGGGGATACTGTTGATACTGTTGATACATGAAGCCTGTACTCCCCAGTCGGCTGAATTGCCTAGCACTTCCAACCAGAGCCAGTACGTGGTGTCCAAATTGGAAAGCTTGCCATGGAAAGAAAGTGTTAAAGGGGCCACAAGCTTTAAAGCTTGCCCAATAGAACCTTTGTGCAAGGGCAGTTAGACGCAATTGCCTGGGGTGAAGTGGAGGAAACTCTCCACAAGGTTAGAAAGTACGCATTACCTTTACTGAACAACTGGAGGAGTTAATCCAGGAAGAATGGAAGGGGTCAGAGAAAAATTCCTGTATAACAGGCTGCCAAAACTTTATACCCGGAAAAAGCTAAAGCTCAACCTGCTGCAGTCTCCCTTGATGGCGGATGCATCATTAATGTAGCTGGCAAGACATGTCACCTTGCTGTCACATTCAAGGAGGCTCTAGTCCTAAAATTAGATCTAGATCTGAAGTGCTCCTACATACTGTAGCATCTGCAGGTGTTGGCAGACCAAAAAAACAGCCCATGTGCTGAGTGAGTCTAATGGGAGTGATTTCATAATTATCAACCAGCTGCTGCACCTGCAGGACTCTGAGGAAAGTGGCAGGGTCTGCAACCCTTTTAGACGTGATTTCCTATTGGGAGTATGTAATGCATCTTAATCTATTGGGAGTAGACCGGATACAGCCATCTCAAGGGTGACCACTAGCAGGTCAGGGCGAATATCATCTGACAAAAAGCTGAAATTTCAGAAAGGTCCAGCATACAGACGGCAACTCTGAAAGATACAAGGAGACAAAATCCTACGGACTGGGAAAAAGATTAGTGAATCATTAATGAAGCCTTAAAAATGGCACCTGTCTTGGGAGAACAGAAACGTTCACCCACACAGGGGCGTAATTCAATGAGCATAACGATCATATAACATTGATAGGTGGGATGTCCACCTTTTCAATCTCTTCCAGTCAGCCAGACTACCAGAGTTAATGGAGAAGTAAAAAATTCTGGTCCAGTTTGTAGCCGGATAAAATAGAAAAATTTGTAATCATGAAGGTTCCATTTGCCCAGAGGAGATGAGGATTCGGTTTACCTCTGTTCCTAGAAAAAAAACAAAAAAATTGAATCAGGTAATTTTGTGCCCGCAAGCACACAAAGTTGGAGTAGTGCAAGATAGCAAACCTCCAATCAATTCTATTATTGATAAACCTGGGAGACTTGATGCTCTGTTTATCAGATACCTACGTGTCCCAATTCATCCACTAGTTTCAGTGCCTCCCTTTCGGTCTGTACATCTCTCCCAGGGCATTCACAAAGGTCTTGCAGTCTGCAATATCGACAAGAACAATTCAGTAGAGCTTCCACAAGAGAATATCTGTCCTCCTGATAGAGAAAGTCAAAGGTGCTTTGGGAGTGAAGTCTCTTCCAGCAGAACAGTGCCGGAGTATCCTTGGTTCTTCGTAACTGACCAATTGTTTTCAAATGGAACATTATCACATCAGACCCCAGCTAGAAATGGTGGGGGATGCATTTCAAAGAGCAGGCTGCTCAAGGTCATTGGATGTTCAGCTTATGAGGTATAGTATTGAATGCTTTTGAACTAAGAGTAGTGTTCAAAGCCCTTCTGTCATTCACTCCTTTTAGAAGTGGAGAAAGATTTTTACTGCACCTAGACAACATTGGAAGGGTAGAATTCTTAGGCTGTCAGTGGAACTTCCTGTATAAAAAAAATTGCAAATATACCGTTTTGGCTTAGGAGGCTCTAGTCTCTGTCTCTCCTACACTTAAGCATTACGTCACCACTGCCTCTTCCAGTGATGATGGATTTGCTCTCTCATGAGCAGTTTTGCCATCCAGCTCCAAGAGACTACTTTTGATGGCATGGAAGTTGAGAGGCAGACCAAGTCAAGGGTGCTCAGTCCAGGTAGTGGCTAGCTTGTCTCAAGCTAGAGAGGGCTTCATTAATAAGACTTACAAACAATATGGGAAAATTATGCAGATCTCACACAGCAAAAGCCTGGAGTCCTTTTATCACCTAAACCAGCCAAGGTTCAACAGTTCTTACAACTGGGGCTGAACAGAGGCTTAGGTTCAAATATGTTTAAAGTTCAAAGTTCAGCCCTGTTTGTACTTACAAGGGTTTAAGGAGTCCTTAACCCTTTAGTGATGCAATTGTTAAAAGACTTGCATGAAGTTATAGACCTCCCAGGAAACCATTGTTCCCGATGTGGAACTTGCTTATGATCCTCTATCAAGGTTCATTTCTATCCTACAGAACTGGCTACACTCTGCAATCTAACTCTGAAGACCATATTTATGGTTGCATCAACCACTATAAAAAAGGTGTCAAAACAGCAGGCTTTGTACTCAAGGAGCCTCATTTAATGTTCGACCCGGACAGAATAGTCCGAAATCTCCAGATTGCTTTTATCCATGGGGATATCCATTTCTCCTTCCAATTTAACCAGGGAGTCAATTTACCGTCTTTCTTTGTTGAGTGAGAGAACCACATCTCCTGGATGTTGTTCTAACTCTACTGACCTGCTTGGCAACTACCTTTTCATTCAGGAAAGCTGAAATCTGTACTTGGTTCCAGCGTCACTTAAGACCGGGTCAGTCGGCATCAACACATACAGTCAGCTCTTGGATTGTTAATACAATTAAGAGCCTACTTTTCACACAGACTTCTGTTTCGGAAGTTTTAAGAGCACATTCAACTAGGGCAGTGCCAGCTCTGTGGACAGCTCAGTGCTGAGTCTCCTGAGGCTATTTGCAACTCAGCGATATGGTCCTCCCAGGACACCTTCATTACACTTTTTAATAGGTAAACCCGGCTCACGACAGTAAAATTTGGAAAATTCATGGTGCATATTTGTGCTACTAATTACAAAAATTTTATTGCACCCTCCTGTATGGTGAGTTAGTTCCCATTGTATCCTGCCATGGTGCACCAGGAAAAAATTGTATACTCACCTTTCTGTAATGTTCCTTTCCTGGTGTTCTTCATTGCAGCATACAGATTCCCACCCAAATGGGTTGCAGAGAATTCTGTGAGCCAGGTCTGTCTTTTATTTATAGTTAACCAGTCCTATCAGGTTGTGGGGGCGGAGCCACAATCCCATTGTATGCTGCCATGAAGATGCACCAGGAAAGGAAAATTACGGAAAGGTGAGTATACAATTTTCCATTATACAGCTATGAAGCTGTAGGCACTGGAGTGCCAGGACTTGCTTACACTGCTCACTATTTTCAGGAGGAAGTCCACACAAAAATGTCTACTTCCTGTACATTTGCCCTGCTTAGGCACGATTAACAATTCACATTTCTCACTTTAACATAGGAAATCCCTTTTTTGCCCTTAGTTCCGCTTTAAAATTCAGTCACATTTAGTAGCCATGCTTTTAAAAAAAATCCAGATAATGCAGAAAAAAATCATTGTAATATAAACTTTTGTCAGCCAGGTTCCAAAGATTTCTTCCATCAAAGTTGGCTTCTGATATAATTACCGCAAATCAGAGTGTTGAAAGACCAAACGTCTCCTCTAAGCACATGAGTAGGCTAATGAAGCCAGTGTGTGTGTTATGTGGGATAAGACACCGCTCAAACCGACCCAGTGGTTCAGATGTGGATATGGATGTGTATGACCTCAGCCAGTGCTGCTTTGGTCCTGACATGTTTCACCCCCACCCAGGGCCGCCATCAGGGGGGGGGGTACAGGCAGTACACCTGTAAGGGGCCTGGAGGTCCCCAGGGGCCCGGATGGCAACCCCCCTTCTTTTTTTTTTTTAGGGGCCCGGTGGCCCACAGGGCCCCAGATGGCAACCCCCTTTTTTTTCATTTATTTTTTATAATTTTTTTTATATATTTGTATTTGATTTTTTATTAAAGGGCCAATTTTTTTAGGGGTCCCGAGGTCCCCAGGGGCCCAGAGATCCCCAGGGCCACGGATGACAACCCCCTTTTTATATATATATATATATATATATATATATATATATATATATAATTATTAAAGGGCCCAGAAGTCCCCAGGGCCCCCGATGGCAACCCCCCCTTTTTTAATAAAAAAATTAATTTTTTTATTATTTTCTTTCTTTTTTTTTTCTTTCTTTTTTATATATATATTTTTATTAAAGGGCTTAGAGGTCCCCAGGGCCCCATGTGGCAAACCCCCCTTTTTTTTATAAATGTTTATTTTTTTTAAAGGGCCCAGAGGTCCCCAGGGCCCTAGATGGAAACTCCCCTTTTTTTTTAATTTTTTTTTATAAATGTTGTTTTTTTTTAATATATATTTTGGGCCAGATCCACATACATTTCCATCGGCGCATCGTATCAGAGATACACGACGCCGCCGTACCTTACCTGGCGTATATTCGAATCCTCAGCGAGTTTGCGCCGTAAGTTACGGCGGTGTAGTGTATTTCTGGCGGCGGATTTCAAATTGGGCGGGTTTCATTTAAATGAAGCGCGTCCCCGCGCCAAATGAACTGCGCATGCGTCGTCCCAAAATTTCCCGCCGTGCATTGCGCTAAATGACGTCGCTAGGACCGCATTTTTTTAACTTGGACGTGAGTTACGTCCATACCTATTCACTGACGACTTACGCAAAAATTAAATTCAAATTTCGACGCGGGAACGACGGCCATACTTAACATGGCAAGTCTATCTATACGCCGCAAAATACCATCTTTAACTATACGCCGGAAAAAGCCGTCTACAGACGACGTTGGAAAATGCGACGGCCGCGCGTACGTTCGTGGATCGTCGTAAATCGCTAATTTGCATACCCGGCGCGGAAAACGACGCAAACTCCACCCAGCGGGCGCCGAAGTATTGCATCTAAGATCCGAAGGAGTACGAAGCCGTACGCCTGTCGGATCTTACCCAAATGCCTTTGTATCTTGGTTTGAGGATTCAAACTAAAGATACGACGCGGGAAATTTGAAAGTACGCCAGCGTATCAGTAGATACACCGGCGTACTTCCTCTGTGGATTTGGCCCTTTGTTTTTATTTATTTTTTATTAAAGGGCCCAGAGGTTTCTTTTTTTTTCTTTTTTTTATTAAAGGGCCCAGAGGTCCCGGATGGCAACCCCCCTTTTTTTGTAACTTCTTTTTATAAAAAATAATAATAATTTGTATATGTGTGTGTGTGTATATATATATATATATATGGCCCAGAGGTCCCCAGATGACAACCCCCCCTTTTAAAAAAAAAAATATATATTTTATATATATATATATATATTTCATTTCTTTTTATTAAAGGTCCCCAGGGCCCCGGATGGCTACCCCCTTTTTTTTATATATATATTCTTTATTTCTTCTTTTCTTTGTAAAGGGGCCCCCCCCCCCGCTTCTCAACTCAATTCACGGCAGCCCCCCCCGCTTCTCAATTTCAGGTGGCAGCACTCCCCCCCCCCCCCCCGGTACTCTGCTCCAGGGGGGGGCCATGCCTGAAGCTGTGTAACGGGCCCCATAATTCCTGATGGCGGCCCTGCCACCACCAGTTATCCTCCAGCTTGAAGCGGTGATCACTGTGTGTGTATAGTCACTTTTCATGCCCATGCCTGTAAAAAATACATAAAACTTCATACTGCGTTTAAAAAGGGCTACGTGGGAGTGTTTCTTGGGAAAACCTGTTTGTTTTGATTTCTTGTAAGTATATAATGGAACTGGCCTCTAAACCTATATTTTCCCTATGTTTGCATCAAACAACGATTGTCTTTTGATATCACAGCAGCCTTTTGTGAACTTTTTTTTATCACATTGGAGCCCTTAAAGTTGTTTCTAAAAACTATGGATTATCAATAAGTTGTAGAAAATGGTGGTGTATCTAGAGCAGTGTTTCTCAACTCCAGTCCTCGGGGCGCACCAACAGGTCAGGTTTTCAGGCTTTCCATTATTGTGCACAGGTGATTTTATCAGTTTCACTGCCTTAGTAATTACCACAGCAGTTTGATCTGAGGGAAATCCTGAAAACATGACCTGTTGGTGCGCCCCGAGGACTGGAGTTGAGAAACACTGATCTAGAGTGTATTTTTGACACCCAGGACAAAACATCCTCCTTTTTGTATATAGAATTTTTTTTTCAGTATTCATCTTAAAATGTAACAAATAGTAGGAAATCAAATGTAGACCATGTAAATTGTGGCGTCCCCTAACCTTGGTTCTCATTGTAAAAGCCATACAGTACAATGCTTACTTTTTTGTAGTGTGTGTGTTTTTTTTTTGTTCCCCTTTTACCAGTAGATTAACATTTCTCTCATACTTTATACATTTCAGTTCCACCTTGAGTACTTGGATTTACAGTTTAGAAATACTTAACATTGCTAGGTACTTGTTCCTGCATGCTATCTTACCAGAGTTGAGAAAGTGAAATTCTGTCAAGTTTACACATTAATATTTCCCTTTCACAATAAGCATGTTTTTTTTTTTTTTTCTGTTCAGGTAGACAAAACCATTTTTATGTAGGATTTGAAAAATTATTTTTAGTCTGTATTGCAGACCTCCCCATGTAAATACACTAGTTATCTGGCTCTCATGTGGATCCTTTGGTTTCAGTGATTTGAGTAACTGACCCAGACTTAGTAAGTATTGAAACCATAGACAGCCTGGTAAATTGCATTCTCCCACTGCTCATTGGGTGACAGTCTTCTACACTTGGGTATATGCTCATGCCTATAGGAGTTTGAACACTAGGAAAAAAAAAACAAAAGCACAGCTCAACTAGTTTAGGTTAGTGCCATTAGGGGGTAGGACTTCTGTCTCCAGCTCTATTCTCTTTAGCCAGATCAAGACTTGAAAGGGAAAAGTCTTCTATTAGCAGCAGCTGGCAGTATCATATTGAACCACCAGATACTGAATATTTACCTTAGCAGCTATTGCTGTGGCACCAGTGTGGGCAGCACAGTGATCCTTTGCTCCAAGGGTGGCATACTCAAGCTGTTAAAAGGATTTTAAAGGCTAAAGCTTTTTTTACACCAATGCATTAAAGGTAAAAAACCTGAGTGCTTCTGTCTATGGACACACAGTGTTGGCTCGGGAGTGAGCCTGCATGAGTGCCCCTATAGCAAGCGGCTTGCTATGGTGGACACTCAACATTTTGAATACTCGATATGACATAACACGGTTTTATCTCTCACACACACACCACAGCTTCCTGCAGCTCGGTCTCCCACTCGAGGCACCTGCCACAAGCACCCAGGCGTTACTCATACCTTTCATACGTACATTCACACTCATTTACAACTCATACGATGCTTCAGGTTCGCAACTCCTATCAAGTCGGCACAATTCTTATCATTGCCACGAACACACGATCATGACATGCGATTAAACATGATCATGGTTCATCCCTACACACGCTCCAATTTCTCTTCTGTCCTTGTTTTCGCCTCCCTTTTTACGAGGCTACTGTCTTGCAACACGTCTCCAGTGGCACACGACCCGGCCGCTCACATTTTCTTGTCTGTTTTCTCTTCTTTAGGTCAGTCAAGTTCAGGTTGTTCCATCCTGCACTATGTTGGACTTGTTTTCTACAGAAAAAAAAGAAACAAAGGGGGAAAAAAAAACGGGGGCCGCACAAAAATTACCCATTGGGGTTGGGGGTCAGTTACATTTAAGGCGGCGGGGCTGGGTTAGGCATCTATTCATGCAGGGCTAAAAACCTGGACTCTCATGTCATCTTTTCCACAGGTTCCCGGTTGAGTATTCTCGTACTCAGCCAGGACTTTCACAACCAGGGCAGCGAGTCAGATGTGTAGTACACGGGTTCCACCCTTAAATCACCCTGCAGCACCCATTTCACCATGTTGGCTTCACATTCACGATTGGGCGTTGGCTACTGTCACATTTTCTTTTCTCGACTTACTATTTTCGAAGAACATCATCACCTTCACCTACGCAGACATGGTTGGAGACAGTGCAAGTGTTCGCATTCCAAACATCTGTCACGTACTACAGAACGCAACATTCCTACAGGCCATACCTAGTCTTCAGCTTCTCGCCCATGTACGCCCTGGGGCTCTGATTTCACAGATTTGTGTTTGACACAGACCAGGCACCTGAGCTATCGGTAACCTGGCCAGTCACCTCCTGGCTCATCTCGGTTGCCCAGCACTCTTTGCAGTTTTCTAAATTTCCACTCGGCAGCGTTCATCACCCAGAACGCAATCGGCTTCTTCACTGCATCTGTCATTACTTTTTCTGTCCTTCACGTTCCTTCCTTACCTGTTCTTGTGTACGCAACTCTTCTCTTCCGTTCTTGTCATTATGACGCTTCCGAACACATACTTCCACCTCTCTGTCACCAACTGCGGGTTCAGAGCATGGCTGCGCTGCGGAACTGCGGCGTAGAAGGCCTCGCCACAGTAGGCGGGTCAATTCCGCTCGCACACCACAGCCTGATTAGAATCCAGGTCATATCTGCGACATAGTGATTTGAATCCCCAGTACGATTCGACACATCCTGTCTTGCACATAAACCACAAGCTTCCGCAGCTCGGCCTCCCTATTCAGGCACCTAGTCGCTACTCGTAACACTCATTCACACGTTAGCATTCAATCGCAACTCATACAATGCTTCAGTTCGCCGTTCCGACACAAGTCAGCGCGTTCCGTTCTCACTTTACAAACATACGACCACGACAAACGAATAGTATGGTCTGGGGTTCCTCCCCAGCCACATTTAGATTTTCTCAGCTTTATTGTTTTCTGCCCCCACATGAAGGTTCCTTTTTTTAACCACTTAACCACTTAAGCCCCGGACCAATATGCTGCTAAATGCCCAAAGACGTTTTTACAATTCGGCACTGCGTCGCTTTAACAGACAATTGCGCGGTCGTACGACGTGGCTCCCAAACAAAATTGACGTCCTTTTTTCCCCCACAAATAGAGCTTTCTTTTGGTGGTATTTGATCACCTCTGCGGTTTTTAGTTTTTGCGCTATAAACAAAAATAGAGCGACAATTTTGAAAAAAATGCTATATTTTTTACTTTTTGCTGTAATAAATATCCCACAAAAACATATATAAAACATTTTTTTTCCTCAGTTTAGGCCGATACATATTCTTCTACCTATTTTTGGAGAAAAAAAATCGCAATAAGCGTTTATCGATTGGTTTGCGCAAAATTTATAGCATTTACAAAATAGGGGATAGTTTTATTATTATTTTTTTTTTACTACTAATGGCGGCGATCAGCGATTTTTTTTGTGACTGCGACATTATGGCGGACAATTTTGACACATTTTTGGGACCATTGTCATTTTTACAGCAAAACATGCATTTGCATTGTTTATTGTGAAAATGACAGTTGCAGTTTGGGAGTTAACCACAGGGGGCGCTGTAGGAGTTAGGGTTCACCTAGTGTGTGTTTACAACTGTAGGGGGGTGTGGCTGTTGGACTGATGTCATCGATCGAGTCTCCCTATAAAAGGGATCACTCGATCGATGCAGCCGCCACAGTGAAGCACGGGGAAGCCATGTTTACATACGGCTCTCCCCGTTCTTCAGCTCCGGGGAGCGATCGCGACGGAGCGGCTATAAACGAATAGCCGCGTCGTCTTCCTGGATCGCTCCCCGCGGGAATTCGACCGCCGCATGTAGCGGGGGGGGGGGTCCCGATCGGACCCCCGACCCGCGGAAAGGCAAGGACGTACCTGTACGCCCATTTGCCTGTACGTGCCATTCTGTGGACGTACATATACATGCGGCGGTCGGGAAGTGGTTAAGGACCCCTTCACGCCGATATACGTCGGCAGAATGGCATGGCTGGGCACGTACCTGTACGTCCTCTATAAGTTCCCATCCGTGACCTTGCCCGCGGGACCTGTGGACCCAATCGCCGCCGGTGTAAACACACCTTCCCCGTTCTTCATTGTGGCAATGTCAGCGATCGTCTGTTCCCTGATATAGGGAAAGACGATCACTGACGTCACATGTCCAGCCCCGCCCCCCTACAGTTAGAAACACATATGAGGTCACACTTAACCCCTACAGTGCCCCCTAGTGGTTAACTCCTAAACTGCAATTGTCATTTTCAGAGTAATCAGTGCATTTTTATAGCACTTTCGATGTGAAAATGACAATGGTCCCAAAAATGTGTCAAAATTGTCCGATGTGTCTGCCATAATGTCGCAGTCACGAAAAAAAACGCTGATCGCCGCCATTAGTAGTAAAAAAAAAAATCAAAATTGTCGCTCTATTTTTGTTTATAGCGCAAAAAATAAAAACTGCAGAGGTGATCAAATACCAGCAAAAGAAAGCTCTATTTGTGGGAAAAAAAGGACGCCAATTTTGTTTGGGAGCCACGTCGCACGACCGCACAATTGTCCGTTAAATCGTCGCAGTGCGGAATCGCAAAAAGGGGTAAGGTCCTTAACCTGCATAATGGTCCGGGTCTTAAGTGGTTAACTGACAATTGCGCGGTTGTGTGACGTGGCTCCCAAACAAAATTTACGTCCTTTTTTTTTTTTCACAAATGGAGCTTTCTTTTGGTGGTATTTGATCACAATTCTGAAAAAAAAAAAGCTATATTATTTTACTTTTTGCTATATTATCCCCAAAAAGATTTAAAAATTGTTACCTCCTCCCATGCTTGCCTTCAGGTCTTCTCCAGAGCCTCTCCCATCCTCTGGAACTCCCTGCCCCAGTATGTCCGATCAGCCCCTGTCCACCTTTTAGGAGATCCCTGGAAACTCATTTATTCAGGGAAGCCTATCCCACACCCACCTAACAACTGTCCCGAGCCACCCCCATCAAATCATTCTCTGAAGCGATTACCTTTTGTACCACTACCCCCTCCCTTTAGAATGTAAGGTCTATGAGCAGGGCCCTCCTGTACCTTTTTGTATTGAACTGTACTGTAATTGTGTTGTCCCCCCTATACATTGTAAAGTGTGGCGTCAACTATTGGTGCTATATAAATTGTGTATAATAATCATAAATAATATTTTTTTTTTCTCGGTTTAGGCCAATATGTATTCTTCTACATATTTTTGGTAAAAAAAATCGCAATAAGCGTATATTGATTGGTTTGCGCAGAAGTTATAGCATCTACAAAATAGGGGATCGTTTTATGGCATTTTTATAATAAAATATTTTTATTAGTAATGGCGGCGATCTGCGATTTATTTTTATTGTGACTGCGACATTATGGCGGACACTTTTTTGGGACCATTGTCATTTATACAGCGATCAGTGCTATAAAAATGTACTGATTACTGTGTAAATGACATTGGCAGGGAAGAGGTTAACCACTAGGGGGTGAGGAAGGGGTTAAGTGTGTCCTAGGGAGTGATTCTAACTGTGAGGGGGCTGATGACAGGGAGCAGTAGATCAGTGTCCTGTCACAAGGCAGAACAGGGAAATGTCTTGTTTACACAGGCATCTCCTTGTTCTACAGCTCCATGACACGATCATGGGACACAGAGCTCGGGGCAGGGCGCCCACATGGCTGCAAATTCAAAGCAACATGCCTGTACGTTGCTTTGCGCAGCTGTGCCATTCTGCTGATGTGTGTGTGTATGTGTGTGTGTGTGTATGTGTGTATATATATTGTGACAGCAGGCAGGTAAAATCACCTGGTTGCATCCAGGATGGGAAATCTACATGTCCCAGATTCAGGCTTTATGCCAATTTATACCACTAGAGGGAAGTGCTGGGAGTCCTGCAGGGGAAGAGTTAATGAGCCCAGCTGAAGTAAGTGGGCTCATTAAGACCACTACAAAAACTCCCAGCATGCTTAGGGCTTAGGCCCCTTTCACACTTGTACGACTCAATTTTCGATCAGTACTACGTTGCCACAGCTTTGGCATTAAAGGGGTTGTAAAGGAATTTTTTTCCCCCTAAATAGCTTCCTTTACCTTAGTGCAGTCCTCCTTCACTTACCTCATCCTTCAATTTTGCTTTTAAATGTCCTTATTTCTTCTGAGAAATCCTCACTTCCTGTTCTTCTGTCTGTAACTACAGACCGTAATGCAAGGCTTTCTTCCTGGTGTGGAGAAAGCCTCTTGAGGGGGCAGGCAGGAGTGTCAGGACGCCCACTAACACACAGCTCCTTTCTCTATCTGCAAAGTAGAGAGTATCCTGACTTGCTTGCTCGCCCCCTCCCCCTCAAGAGGCTTTCTCCACACCAGGGAGAAAGCCTCGCATTACGGTGTGTAGTTAGACAGAAGAACAGGAAGTGAGCATTTCTCAGAAGAAATAAAGACATTTAAAAGCAAAATCGAAGGGGGGCGGAGCGAGCGGCCGACATGTGAGCAGCGATGTGAAGAAGCTCCGGCCGGGACGAACTCTCCTGCAGACATCCTGAGTGTCAGAGACACAGATCCTGTACCACTTTGGCACCCTAACACTCCCTGGAACTTGCAGGTCGGCTAGTTATGGTAAAATACGGGCCAGCAATTATGGAATCTGCTGCCGAATGCCTATCCCATCTTGCATGGGGATGGGCGGCGACCACGAGGGCCACAGGGCCCCAGCCATGCCCAGCACAGCAGCACTGAACACTCGCCCATTAACACAGGCTAGGTAAGCCAGCTGCCTCACAGGCCTAAGGGAATGAGAAGGGGCTCCTCCCTGGATAGGCTGTTACAGAAGGATGTGCGGGAAACTGAGCAGACAGGTGATGCTGGAGAGCCCGCCCTGGAACAGATCATGAAAGCAATATACACCTGCCAATCCACCCTAACAGAGCACATTGATGGCATGAGGGCAGAAATGTCATTCCTTAAGCAGGATGTGCAGAATATCAGGGAGAGGGCCACGGAGGCTGAGCAAAGAATTGGTGACCTGAAAAATGTAGTTCGCCCCTTTAAAGGCAAGGTGCAAACTGTGCAAAGGGAGGTGACTGCCCACACTGACAAAATGGGAGAAATGGAAGACCGTCAGAGGAGGAATAATCTCAGTTTTGTAGGTTTCCCTGAAAAGGCAGAGGGAAAACAACCTGAGGATTTCCTAGAACTGTGGCTTAAAGAAAATATGGCAGACACCACGTTCTCCCGTCTATTCTCTATAGAAAGGGCACAAAGAATTCCATCTAAGCCTCCCCCTCCTGGCTCCCACCCTCATCCGATGATGGCAAAGATCCTGCATTTCAGAGACCGGGAAAATATCCTCCGTGAAGCTTGCACTTTGGGAGACCTGCAATTTTATTTTATTTTTTAATTGAACAAAGGTTTTTATTGAGTAAAAAAAGGTGCATACAAGTCATCACATACATATAGGTGGCATGATAAAATATCCATGAAGCAGGTAGTACTAATCAGAACCGTAACGGCAGGCAATACATTTTACATCGAGTATAGAAAAAACTGGAAAGGTACAGAACAAAGAATTCAGACAAGATAACATTCCTGACAAGCCTAGCGTATCAATTCAGTGCATGGTCACCATTAACTACAGGTCTCCGCGGCTTTCAGCCAGCGGTCCCAAATTTTATCGTATTTGCCCGGGCAGCCTCTATTAATATATACACATTTTTTTGTAAGGGAGAGTCATGTTAACCTCTGCCTTCCACTCTGAGAATCCTGGGGGTGTCAACCTCATCCATTTCCTGGCGATGATCTTTCTGGCTGAGAACAGGGTTTCATGTAAAAATATCTGGGTATATTTGTCCACAATTCCAGGGAATATCCCCAGTATACACTGTTTTGGGTCCAAAGCTATGGGTGAGCCCATGACATCATGGCGGAAGGTTACCACCTGCCTCCAGAGGTCCTGGATCTTCTGGCAAGCCCAGAGGAGATGGTAAAACGTGCCCGTCTCCTGACCACACAGCAGGCACAGGGTGGACTGGGTGCGCTTGTATCTAGCCACACGGATAGGGGTAAGGTATGCTCTATGGGGTAGATTCATAAAGACTTACGACGGGCGTATCAGTAGATACGCCGTCGTAAGTCCGAATCCCTGCAGTCGTATATTTAAGCGTATTCTCAAACTGAGATATGCTTAAATATTGCTAAGATACGACCGGCGTAAGTCTCCTACGCCGTCGTATCTTAACTGCATATTTACGCTGGCCGCTAGGGGCGTGTACGCTGATTTACGCCTAGAATATGTAAATCAGCTAGATACGCCTATTCACGAACGTACGCCCGGCTGTCGCAGTAAAGATACGCCGTTTACGTAAGGGGTTTTCAGGCGTAAAGATAAACCACCAAAGACATGGCGCAGCCAATGTTAAGTATGGACGTCTGAACCGCGTCAAATTTTTAAAACTTTACGTCGTTTGCGTTACTAGTCCGTGAATGGGGCTGGCCGTAATTTACGTTCACGTCGAAAGCATGACGATTTGCCGACGTCATTTGGAGCATGCGCACTGGGATACGTCCACGGACGGCGCATGCGCCGTTCGATCGAAACGTCATTTACGCGGGGTCACAGTTAATATACATAAAACACGCCCACAGCTTCAACATTTGAATTAGGCGGGCTTACGCCGGCCCTAATACACTACGCTGCCGTAACTTCGGCGGCAAAATCTTTGAAAATACCAAACTCGCCTCTCAAAGTTACGGCGGCGTAGCGTATAGGAGATAAGCTACGCCCGCCTAAAGGTACGTGAATCTACCCCATATGTGTTATGTAGATTTGGGAGAGCCTATCTAAGAGTTTAGGGGACACTCCTCATCCTCGATCGGGCCCACCTCCCTCTCCCAGCGGAGTTTCAAAGCAAACGCTAATTTAGCAGATTGTGGGGCTGAGAGCATGCGATAGAACTCGGATATCAATCCGCGTGGATCTTTACTCTTGACTATGGCCATGATAGGATGCGGGGTGGGCTGCGGCAAGGCATTCGGAAATTGAGTTTGAACTGCATGTCGGAGCTGGAAAAACCGGAAGAGCATATAGTTAGGGAGGGAATAATCCTCCTTGAGTGTTTGGTAGGTTTTAAGGTTGCCATTTGCAAATAAATGATGCAGGTAAAATACTCCCTGTGCAGCCCACAGTTCAGAGCCCTGAACTTGAAGGAATTAAGCCAGCTCCCTATTATGCCAAAGTGGTGTGTAGTCAGTTGTATGGGGTATGTTCAATTTGGCAGAGGCGATATCCCAAATCCGCCTCTGCCAAGACTTCCTATCTCCGCTCGACTCAGCACTCCTGGAGCCCGCCGCAACTGCATAGAGCGGGTCCCCAGTGTGCCGAGCCCCCCCGTGGGCAGAGCAGGAGTCGGAAACGAATGCCATCCGTCTTGTCAATATGAAATATTTGGGACAGCTGGGATGCAATGTAGTATAAGTTGAAATCCGGTAATACCAATCCCCCCGTGTCCGTCGGATTTTTGAGTGCTTGCCAGGCGAGTTTATGCCTACTGGTGGGAGACCTGCAATTTAATGGGAATCGCATCTCGATATACCCAGATTTTTCGGCAGCTACACAGAGGCAAAGAGCCAGATTTGTTCATGTGAAGAAAAGGCTGCAGGAGCTGCAAATGGCATACAGTATGCTATACCCAGTAAAATTGAGAGTGGTAGACCGAGGCAAGATTTTCTTTTTCAACGCTCCAACTGAGGCTTTGCGCTGGCTGGACGCCAGGGGGCGCTCTAGCCCTGCTGCGCACCACTGACAGTCTGATGTTGCTTTACACTTGTGATGCATGGCCTGCACTCGCTTTCCTGTTCCTTAGCGGGGTGGCCCTGTGTTTATTTTCAGACACTGTTTCTCCTGTGCGATGTCCCGCGCAGTTCTTTAAGCTGACTGACTGTGAAATAGTCCTTGTGATTCACCTTGGCTTCGTTATGCACATTAATACATATTTTTTTTTTTCAAAAGTTTTATTTATAAACAGAGGAGCTGGTCCTGGTCGGACCGCATCATATACAGACATTTCAACTTAGTCAGTGGAGTCAACATACAATCAAAGGAAGGCAGTAAAACATAAGGCGTAGTGGTTTCACATTTGGCATCTATCACTAGCGAGTCTCAGTGGGGCTCACGCCTTCCCAATGTGGCAGCGGGAGCGTCCACTCGAGAGCCATTACGACTTCCCTTCGCCAAGGTCGGGGCAGTCCCAGTAGATCAGTACTGTCCTTTTTAATTTGTGGAAATATCCACTTAAGTACAAGTGTAGAGAAATAATTAAGGTCCGGGAGGCTCAGTCCTCTCACCTATTTTCTTTGTTTTCCTCGAAGAAGTGTAGGAGAGAATCAAAAGGGGTAGCGGAGAGAAGAAGAGAGAGGTGGAAATGGGAGAGGGGGGGGGTTGGGGTGGGGGGGGGGGGGGTCCGTGCGGGCATGGGCGTCCCAAAGCACCTTCAAAAGGCGTAATTCGCACAATGGGTTATTCAGGATTGAAAAAATTATCAGTGTGTCATATACTGCTAGGTAGCAGTTAGTCCGTTCCTCTGAGGGATTGTCCTTCCTCTGAATATTTAAACATATTCCATATCTGCCAGGTCTTGGTGTAAGCTTCCTGCCTTTGTTGGCCAGAGAGGATCAGGTCTTCCATATAGCTGATCTCGTCTACTTTCCTGAGCCAGAGAGCTAATGTCGGCGGGTGGGGGGACTTCCAGTGAAGGGGCACGCACGCCCTAGCCGCGTCCAGGAGGTGGTGGGTGATAGATTTTTTGTAAGCTCCAGCCGGAGTATCCGTCGCATGGAGTAGGAAGTACGCCGGATCATCCGGTACCGTACCCTCTGCGAATTTCTGGACTATGCGGCGTACCCCCTCCCAAAATCCCCTGACCTTGGGGCAGGACCAAAAAATATGAAGGATTGTGCCCCTATCTTGTTGGCATCTCCAGCAGGTGGGATCGGAGGTAGGAAAGATTTTGCTCAGGACATCCGGGGTCCTGTACCAGCGCAGGTAATACATATTTTTACCTGGGGTGCCCAAACTTTCGATCCCCACTTTAAGTGTGACCTCATATGCAGGGCCGGCATTAGGTGTTCAGGCACCCTGTGCGAGCTAATCCTGTGGTGCCCTCCATCCATCTTCACCCCACGGCCCCTGGTCACCTAAAAAAAAAAAAAATTCTAAAACATTTGGTAATTTTTCATTCGGTTTGCAAAAAAAAAAACAGTGGTGATCAAATACCACCAAAAGAAAGCTCTATTTTAAGTAAAAAAAAAAAGGAAAACAAATTCATATGGGTAGAGTGTTGCAATTGTCAGTCAACATGTGACAGCGCTGAAATCTGAAAATTGGTCTGGGCAGTAAGGGGTGTAAAGGGGGGGGGGGGGAGTGCCCGGTATTGAAGTGGTAATACATGTACCTTACACAGTCCTAGCACAATAAATAATATGCATAAAACATACATTTCATATAAAAAAAATCAATAAAATTGTGCCATGATAAACGTGTGCAGATCCACTGACAGCTGTTTGCACCGACTTCAGTGTACCATCACCAAGACAGAGCACATACCTTCTGCTTCCCACAAAACATGACATCTTAAATTTATGAGGTGACATGCGTTTGTCAACTGCTTGATATTTGCCAAAACTGCAGGTAGAGAAACTTTCTCAGAAGAGTGACCTTTCACCACTCCGTCTGCTCCGGTAATAGGTATAGGTACTCTGCACACAGCTCCACTTGGTCTGGTACCAGGTACCCCCACATGCCCGGTCTGGCATAGTTAATTACCTGGACAATTAAACAATTTGTTGGGGCAGTGTGACCAAAGAAGGGTATCTGTAAAGTTTGACCAGAGGGGGAAGTGTGAAAGAAGGGGGCAGTGTGACAAGAAGGAGCAAGTGTGACAGGAGGGGGCAGTATGACAGGGGGATATTGTGACAAGAGAGGGGTAGTGTGACAGGAAAAGGATACCTCTGAAGTATGACAGGAGGGGGCAGTGTAATGAGGGAGCACTGTGAAAGGAGGGGAGCCGTGTAACAAGAGGGGGCAGTATGACAGGGGTAGTGTGACAGGAGGGGGGGTAAATATGATAGAAGGGGGGCAGTGTGACGAGGGGGCAGAATAATGGAGGGGCAGTGTTTCAGGAGGGGGAGGACAGTATGACAAGGGGGTATTGTGCCAAGGGGACATTGTGACAGGTGGGGGGGCAGTGTCACAGGTGGGGAGGGGACCGTGTCACAGGTGAGGGGACCGTGTCACAGGTGGGGGGGACAGTGTCACGGGTGGGGGGGGCAGTGTTGGGCTTACCTTAGTTACATGAGAAGTCAGAATGCAAGAATCAGCAGCTGTTGTACATGCTTCCTTGTAATATCTGCAGGATGTTCCTCCAGCCAGCACAGTTCATTTCACGGGTGTCATGTATACAATGGAGAGGGGAGGAGCCTCTGACCCCAGCATGTTCGGCAAGTTTGCAGAGTACAAGCACAGGGACAAACTTGTGGACTAAATATGGTGTCTGCTCAGGTCAGAAGCTCCTCCCCTCTCCATTGTATACATGACACTCGGGAAGTAAACTGTGCTGGTTGAAGAAACACAGTACACAGAGCTGCCGACTGCTGCCCCCCTCCCCTGTATAGTAAGAGATGCTTGCCAGCCGGCACAGAGGTACAGGGAGAGATACAGGGTCTTGAGGGTCCCCCCCCCCACACGCACACTGGCAGATTGCCAGGGCGCAAGTGAAATGGAAACAGCTGAAGTAAAGTTCTCTGTGCTGCCTGTCATGGATGGTGTGCCTGCTGTACCGTACATACCTGGCTGTGCTGCTGCCTTCTAGATAAGGGGGGTGGCCTTAGTGTAACTTTTCTTCAGACGACTCAGTCTGTCAGTCCCGGCTTCAGTGCGGCAGTGCCCTCCTCGTGCCATTAGAACTTTGAAGCTGCATTACGCAACGCTACCCAGTACCACCTGCTGTGTGTGAGACAACAAGGAGAGGAGGAGGAGGAGGGAGGGGAACAGTCTGACACTTCGGATGCGACGGCGCCCCCCCTCTGCAGCGCCGTGGTGCTGCTGAGCATCCCGTGCACCCGCCCCTGCCTGTGATGATAATCATGTTAAACTGACTGCGACCTGTGCATTCTGCGAGCTGCGACGGCCGCATGGCGCCCATGATGCCCTGTGCAATCGCACAGCTCACACCCCAAAGGCCGGCCCTGCTCATATGTGTTTCTAACTGTAGGGGGGTGGGGCTGGACGTGTGACGTCATTGATCGTGCTTCCCTATATCTGGGAACACACGATAAATGACAGCAACACAGTGAAGAACGGGGAAGCTGTGTTTACACAGAGCTTCGCGACCCACGGCTGGGCACTTAAAGAGGACGTACATGTACGTGCTTGTGCCCAGCCGTGCCATTCTGCCGACGTATATGTGCAGGAGGCGGTCCTTAAGTGGTTAAATGGCGGATAGGATAAGCCTGCTGTCCTGTAATGTACGTGGAATGAACTCGAAGGTAAAGAGATCTCTCGTCTTTGATTTTATTAAGAGGTATAAGCCCCATATTATCCTTCTGCAGGAAACACACTTACAGGGATCTAAAGTTCTGGCCCTAAAGAAAGCAAATATTCTGAGGGTACTTCGCACTGAATACTCCACATACTCGAGAGGGGTGGCCATCCTGGTTACAAAGAAAGCTGGGGCACATATTTTACAGGTCAAACTAGATCCTAAGGGTAGATATGCTATACTTGTATGTCAGATGTTTAATGTTTGCCCAACATTGGTCTGCATGTATATTCCACCCCCTTTCTTCTCTCAGGTAATAGAGGGTATTTTAAGAGAGGCTGTGATGATTGCACAGGGACCACTGTTATTGCTTGGAGATTTTAACGCAGTGTCGTATGTAGATCTTGGCAGGCATGGATGTATCTCTGCCTCACATCATACTCTCTCCTTATGGTTGGAGAGCTACGCTCTCACGGATGTGTGGCGTCAAAAAAATCCTGGAGTCAGAGAATACTAATGTCACTCGGAGACTCATAAGACACTGTCTAGAATAGACCTACTGCTGTCCTCTACAGATGGGCTTCCGATCATATCTAGCGTCCGATATCTCCCTAGAGCCTTATCGGATCACTCCTTGATGGAGGTCATTTTGGACCTAGGTGCTCCAAAAGGGAGGGGGCACTGGCGTATGAATGTAGGATGGCTGCAGGAAGAATTTATTACTCTGTCATGTAAGACCGCTATTGACCACTACTGGAGGGAGAACAGGGCGGACACTTTGATTCATAATCAGTGGGAGGCTTTTAAAGCGACTATGAGAGGGGTGTTTACTAAAGAAACAAGTGATTTCTCTAAAGCTTTCAATTTGGATATACGAAATGCAGGATTTACTGTGACTAGTGCTGAACAGAAGTATATTCAGGAACCAACCCCTAATACTTATCAACTTTGGCAGGGCCAGACGAGACAGTACAGATTGCTTTTGAGTGAGTGAAAAACTTGTATAGCGCAACACATGCAAACTGAATCGCCTCTGGGCGCTGTAAGCATTCCATGGGTGAAACCCTTTGACCTCAGAAAAGAAGGGTTTTAATCTTTCTCCTGAAGGCCAGGTGGTCCACCTCCAGAAGGGCGGTTGGTGTTGCGTTCCACAGTCGTGGTCCCTGGACAGCAAACCTTCGATCTCCCTTGGACTTGTACCTGGCCTTGGGTATCTGAACAAGGTTTTGATTGGTGGATCGCAGAATGCGATTGGGGTTATGGGCTTTTATTTTTTCGGATAAATATTGGGGGGCGTTTCCTTGAATGCACTTATGCATTAGGCAGAGGGCCTTGAAGGAGATTCTGTCTTTTACCGGCAACCAATGAAGGGATCTCAGAGAAGGTAAGATTGATTCCCATGTTTTTTTGCTGGTCACTAATCGAGCGGCCGTGTTTTGAACGACTTGCAGACGAGTGATTTGGATTTGGAATTTGGGGAGTCCGAGGTAGAGGGCATTTGCATAGTCAAGTCTGGAATTGATGATCGTTCCCACCGCGACTGCAATGTCTTCTTTAGGAATAAAGGGGGTGAGTCTGCGTAGTAGACGCAGCAGATGGTGCGATCCGCTGACTACTGACCCTATTTGTGCATCCATTGTCATGTTGGTATCAAAGATGACTCCGAGACTTTTGACTTTGGAGCTAGGGGTTGACTAACCGTACTACAAAACAGCAATTACGTCAGACCAGATCCTTTTTTGAATTTGGGGATAAGAGTGGTCGTCTGCTAGCATTCTTGGCAAAAACGCTTTATACTCCAATCACTGTCCTGCAACTCAGACGATCCAATGGGGAGGTGGTGCAAGATTCTCCTGGTATTCTAGACACGTTTCTGGAATTCTACGAGACCCTTTATCAGTCCCAGACCCGACATACAGACTTGGAGCTGTCTTCCTATCTAGATAACATATCGCTGTCCTCCTTAAGTTCAGAGGATAGTGCTAACCTGGAGCACTCTATAAACACAGGAAGAAATATGTGGCGCCATTTCCTCTTTCAAGCCTGGTAAGTCGCCTGGACTTGATGGTTTTCCAGCCGGCTGGTACCGATTGCACAGGGAGAACTTGGCGCCACATTTACAAAAGGTCTTTGCAGCAGTGGAAAAAGAGGGTATACTCCCAGAATCTATGCGTGAAGCCCTGATTGTGGTGATTCCCAAGCCGGGAAAGGATCCGCAAGAATGTGAATCTTATAAGCCAATTTCCCGGATCAATTCCGATGTGAAAATACTGGCCAAAATGTTGGCCGGTAGATTGCAATCGGTGATTCTCAAATTAATTAACTCAGACCAGACAGGATTTATACCCGGCCGATGTACCCAAAGTAGTCCCTGCACTACTTTGGTCCAACTTCCATGCGAGTTGATGTCCATAGACCTCAATATTAAACCCTCAAGTAGCATGCAAATCGTACCTGAATAATATAGACACAATTTCAGTATGACTTTGTAAGCACAAGCAGCTTTTTGACCCTTGTCCCACCTATTCATTTCAACATAGTAGCCCCTCCTAAGCACATTTTTTCTAGCACACATTCACTTCCTGGTTATTCCCTCAGGAACAATGTGCTCCAAACAGCCCAAAAAAAGAGATGTCCTTGTCCTTCGCTTCTCATCATGCACTGCTACTGCTGCAGCAGCAGCAGCAGCAATGACAACTGCTGTGGCAATATATTGAGTAGCAAACATTTTCTGTCACAACACACCACACCACACCAACCAGGAAGCAAACAAGAACTGGAAAAAACTATGGCAAGAAAAGGAATTACCTCACACCATGTATGTTTTCATTGGTTAAAGGGGTTGTAAAGGAACTTTTTTTTGTTCCCTAAATAGCTTCCTTTACCTTAGTGCAGTCCTCTTTCACTTACCTCATCCTTCGATTTTGCCTTTTTTTTTTTTTTAAGATTTTTATTTGCCAAATGTACATACAGGACATGAGAAGTTGTAGACAAGTACAAGTCATAAGCATGTAAAACATCAAGGTATGTCAATAGAGAACTCTTTCCCCTTTTTAATTCTGGGTTCAGTATATTCTTTAGTACAAATAGCCGTTTTAAAAAAAATAAAAACCAAAGTATCAGGCACCTCATGTGCTCATATAAAAGAAACATAATAACCTAAACTTCACATAACAAGGGAGGTAAAGTCCTCCAAACCGTCTTGTGCTGTGTGCAAAGAAATTAAATCCTCTCAGTTGTCAGTTTGTACCGTATCTTTAGAATCATTCCATCTTCCCCAAACTTTATTACATTTCTTAGGACAGCCCCTGGATTCATACATCATTTTATACAGTGTGACATTGGCATTGACAAGGCCTTTCCAGGCAGCTAATGCGAGACATTCTCTCTTAATCCAGTTGAGAGCAATTAGCTTTCTGACATAGTAAAACAGCAGTCTCAGTAGTGTTTGTGTATTATTACTCATAACCTCATCCTCTATAATGCCAAGGAGTCCCAACAGTGGACTAAAGATATTCGTCAGATCAAATGTGTCAGCAATAAACTGGGTCACTTGCGACCATAGGGGCCGTACCCTATTACAATCCCAGACCATGTGTATAAAGGTTCCCTCTGCCATTAAACATTTATGACAGGTGGGGTTATCCTTCCTTCCCATTTTATACAGCCTTAACGGAGTATAGTACATTTGATGCAAATATCTAAGTTGTATCAATTTGTCTCTAGCAGAGATAACTGTGGGCGTATAAGAGGTCAACACCTCCCCCCCTCTGTTCCTCTGTAAGTTCTGGTATAATATTGATCCACCTCTCTCTTGTGTGCATGGGGATGCGCGAGAATATCCTGTGGCTACAGTGTTTTTTGAGACCCCCAAAGTTAACATCTCTCATCAGGTGGGGTTAGTGCCTCACTTACCACATGATGCCATTGTGGGAAGGGATTTTCCAAAGTTCTGGGAACATTTGGATTATCCTGAGCCCCTGTAGACCAGAAAGGTGAATCCCAGAAGTCCTCTGAGAGTGGTGAGGAATCTCCAGAATTCCCCTTGTCGGTGTGGGCAGGGGAAACTCGAGAAACTGGGGAGGAGCCAACATCCTCAGACGAAAATGTGCCATCTGTTGAGTTTTTGTGATCTAGAGGTTCACAGGGAAAATTTTGCCACAGAAAAGTTAAGACCCCCACTGAATAAAAGCACGAGAAAATGTGGTAAAAATAGATGGTGGACTAGTCAACCCAGATAAGACTTGTGCTTGCCCATATTTCATGGTTGAAAGGGATCTACTGTATCGAGTTGCTCAAGGGGCGGAAGCAATCATTGTAGTGCCCAATCCTTACAGGAAGTTGGTGTTAGAGTTGGCCCATGGTCACCTTCTGGGAGGTCATTTGGGGCCAGAAAAAAACAGAGAGAGAGTGTTCCAGAGGTTCTATTGGCCTGGGGTCATGAAGGAAATAGAAAAATATTGTTCATCCTGCCCTGTGTGTCAGAGGTCCGCACCTACGCCACATTTCCGTAACCCGCAAGTCCATATTCCCATCATTGAGGTCACCTTTGAGAGGATCGCAATGGATATGGTAGGTCCGATAATGAAGTCTATTAGGGGGCATTTTGGTTATACTGGACTATGCCACCCGCTATCCAGAAGTGATTCCTCTGCGAAATACCTCTGCCAAAACGATAGCCAAAAAGCAATTTTTTGTTTTTCATTGCGTGGGTTTTTTGTAAGGAACTGCTTACGGACCAAGGTACACCCTTTATGTCCCGGGTTATGCAAGAGCTGTGCAAGTTGTTCAAAGTGAAACAATTGCATACATCTGAATATCGCCCCCAAACAGATGGGTTGGTTGAAGGGTTCAACAAAACCCTAAAACAAATGTTAAAGAAGGTGGTGGGTAGAGATGGAAAGGATTGGGACTGTCTAATACCCTATTTGATGTTTGCCATTAGGGAGGTAGCCCAATCCTCCCTTTGAGTTACTCTATGGGAGACACCCAAGAAGGCTGTTGGATATCGCCAAGGAAATTTGGGAAAGTGAGAGTTCTCCCCACAGGAGTGTGATTGAGCATGTCGCCCTGATGCAAGATAGAATTGCACAGGTAATGCCAATCGTAAAGGAACATTTGGCCCAAGCGCAGTTAGCACAGCAGAAGGTGTACAATCGTGGGGCCAAGACACGTACCTTTCCCCCCCGGGGGGATAGGGTATTGGTACTAATCCCTACGGTTGAAAGCAAATTCCTTGCCAAATGTCAAGGCCCATACGATATAATAGAAAAAGTGAGCGAAGTGAATTACAAGGTCAGACAACCAGGAAGGCGAAAGCCAGAACATATCTATCACATTAATCTGTTGAAAGCCTGGAGGGATAGGTAATCCCTAGTCGCAGAAACGTTGTCACCAGCTCAGTCTGATTGCATGATTCCTGAGGTTGGAATAGCAGTCACCTTGTCAAAACCCAAACAGGAGGTTAAAGAGTTTGTGCTTTGCAACAAAGAGGTTTTCTCTAAGCTGCCGGGACAAACGTCTGGGGTAGAGCATGATATTATCACCCCGCCCAGTGAAAGAGTGAAGCTTAAACCCCATCGCATACCAGAGCCCTGACTGGAGGCAATAGGTGAGGAAGTACAGAAAATACTTAAGTTGGAAGTGATGGAGAAATCCCAAAGTGATTGGTCCAGTCCCATAGTGTTGGTGCCTAAACCGAATGGGAGCTGGCGATTTTGTAACGACTTTCTACAGCTGAACAAAGTTATAACATTTGACACCTACCCCATGCCGTGCGTATAGATGAGTTGATCGACTGGCTGGGAACTGCCCGATTACATGACAAAACTCTCGATCTCACAAAAGGGTATTGACAAATTCCCCTGGCCAAAGAGAAAACCGCGTTTGTAACCCCAGACTGGGCGTTCCAATATAAAAGAATGCCGTTTGGATTACAGAATGCATCGGCAACATTCCAGTGGAAAATGGACCAGATTCTGAGGCCCCATGAGAAGTATGCTGCAGCTTACCTGGATGATGTGATTATCCATAGCACAGATTGGGTCTCACATCTGCCAAAAGTGCAGGCAGTCTTAGACTCTATCCGGGACGCTGGGTTTACGGCCAATCCAAAGAAGTGTACCATTGGACAGGAGGAGGCCAAATATCTTAGGTACACCATTGGGAGGGGAGTGATAAAATCCCAAGTCAATAAAGTCAAGGCCATACAGAGTTGGCCATGTCCCAACAGCAAGAAACAGTTACAAGTCTTTCTGGGAATTGCTGGCTATCATCGGCGATTCATTCCCCCATTTTGCTTCCCAGGCTGTGCCCCTAACTAACCTGACAAAAGGAAAAGAGTCTGTCATGGTTAAAGGAACCCCAGAGGCTGAAGCAGCATTCCAGTCCTTAAAAAAAGCCTTATGTAGCCAGCCAGTGTTGTACTCACCAGACTTCTCTAAGGACTTTGTTGTACAAACTGATGCATCAGACGTTGGCTTAGGAGCAGTGTTGTACCAAGTCTGGAACGGTTAAGAGCACCCGGTTATTTACCTCAGCAGGTAATTGAATTCCCATGAGGTAAATTATACCACGATTGAGAAGGAGTGTTAAGCGGTGAAGTGGGCCCTAGATTCCCTTTGGTACTATCTGCTAGGTAGGCACTTTGACCTGGTTACTGATCACGCTCGTTTAATGTGGATGGCTCAAAACAAGGAGACCGATAGAAGGGTAAATAGGTGGTCCCTGGCCCTACAGGAATTCAACTTTATGGTAAAGCATCGCCCTGGCATTCAAATGGGGAATGTGGATGCTTTTTCTCAGGCACATGCATGCCTGACTGCTTGTGTTCCAACCCCAAAGTTGAAACAAGGTTGCATCCAGGATGGAAAATATACATGTCCCAGATTTAAGCTTTATGCCAATTTATACCACTAGGGGGAAGTGCTGCGGATCCTGGAGGAGAAGAGTTAATGAGCCCAGCTGAAGTAAGTGGGCTCATGAAGGTCCCTTTCAGATGATCGGACCGTTCAGGTCCGCCTGTCAGTTTTGTTGGTGGACCTTAGCGGTTGCTCCATGCAATCCTATGGAGCATCGGATGTCAGCGGAGACATGTCCACTGACATCCGACCCGATCCCCCAAATTCAGATGTATGGCGATGCGTCCCCATCCATCCATATCGGATCGGGGGAGATCTGATAAAAACGGACATGCTGTCCGTTTTTATCAGATCTCTCCGTAGGAGACAGCGGCGCTGCACAAGCCCCTCTCCGCTCAGTGAGCACGGAGTCCGCCTCATGTGAAAGAAGCCTAAGACCTCTACAAAAAAACTCCCAGCATGCTAAGGGAGGTGCTCCAACCCGGGAACCAGTTCTGTGTGTGTATAGACTGGGGAGTGTGCTATCTGTCTTGTGCGGTGAGACAAAGCCTGTGTGGCAAACTTCTAAAACAGGGAGATGGGGGCTGGGGCAGCACAAGGCTGCACCTAGTTTTTGGATCTAGTTGTTGTCTGAATCTAAGTGTGTAGTAAGCGTTCAAGCTGACCAGGGTTTCTTTTTTTTTATGTTTCTTTTTGTTTTTGCTGTTCTGTTTTTCACAGTATATAGTTAATATAAACCACACCTTTGTGTTTTTTTTCACCTGCAACTCTGTCTGCTGTGCCTGATTTTGTGTGAACCTATCCAGGGGGTCACACACACCCGCTGCCCAGCTAACCCCCTTGCGCTATATATATATATATATATATATATATATATATATATATATATATATAATAAAATTATGGAAAAATTTAAACTGCAACTTGCCAACAAAGTAGTGTGTCCAGTGTGCTGATCTGGTGGTTGCTATTTACATTCAAATTCTTTAGCCCTCTGCCCCCTGTATACATAAGGTTACCACAATGCAAAGCATTCCTTGATTGGAGGATGGACAAAAATTAAAAGTCCACCTCCATTGCTCTGCATTATGGTAGGCACTTTTAACGAGTGCTTGTCTAAGGCACGCCTGCTATTAACCCCCCGAAGAGACTGCTGTGGGGGTATTTGGGAGAAGAAGACTGAGTATTTCTGTACACAGACACCAGCACATGAGGTACACTTCATTGCTGGTAAAAATAAACCCACGGTCACGTCAATGAAAATAAACTTATAGCAGAATTGTTCAGCAGACTCTGTGGAACAATTCTATAACTTGGATCAGCTAATTACAACCCACTGATCAGAGTTTATAACCCCTAATGTGACCACCCCAAATGCCGTTGCTTCCCTGTCCCTTGCTTCGCCACCTCCCTCCACTAACTTCCACCTAAAACTACTCCCCCCAGCAAAACACATCCCCTGCAGCTATCATCATTAGCAGGCATCCCTCCTCTTTCACTGGCTTCAGGGGCTGCATGGGGCTTAAAGGGGGATCCAGATGTGTCCCCCCATTCTGCCCCCGCACCCCGATCCATGGCCGCTGCGATTGACATCCCTTCCGCTGCCCCCTGAACTGATCTCTAGTAATTTGTCAGGCTTGGCAGCGCGGTTGGGAGGGGGAGGGGTGCAGGTGTGGTTGAAGTTGTGGCTTGGGGGGCTTGATAAACATGTGTTTACCAAGCTCCCCCTGTAGTAGAATGGGCGCAAGGCAGTGATCACTACAGATCGTGGCCGGCAACCCCCTCCAGGTCCGTCTGCACAGTGATGCACCCCCCCTCCCACACTCACCCCTCCACGGTGAAGGTCTCCCCCCTGCACTCCCCCCTCCCCGACTTTCTCGGGAGAAGACGGAAGACCATAATGAATATTTGCTATTGTCACAAGTGGGTGGTTTTGGGATACAATGCTCTGCACCCCGAGCCCAACCTTTTTTAAACCAATTGGCACCTCAGGCTCTAATCATGTGGCTTGGGGGGAAAAAAATTCATACAAACGAATGAGTCTGGCACCCTGCAGGGGGGCAGCACCCCAGCTACCCTAATGGACCGGCAGCTCCTGTTAAGACCCCTTTCACATGGAGCGGACTCTGTCAAGCAGATCCGCCTGCTCAGCAGACAGATCCCCTGCTGATCCCCGCAGAGCAGACGGATGATATATATAAGTCTGGCTGGTTGATTGAGCAGGTTGGTCCTGGGCTTATATCAGAGTCAGGACTAGGGTTCTGGGCTCCACCCTCCCGAGTCCAGGCAAGCAAGGTAGAAGCATGCATCTCTGCATGGTAAAGTCAGAGGGCCAAAAGCTGAAAAGAGGTACAATGGTTGTACAGGAACTCTTTTATATGGCCAAGAGGGCTGAAGCATAAAGCCTAAGCGGCAGTACTGCTGAAGAGAGCCAGGTGGCTTGGTATTGTTTGTTTTATTATTACATTACTGCTGTAGCAAATTTGAAACCCCCTGTGTGGGAATTCTGGATGGACATTTTCTTTCTTTAATAAAAGTGGGCCAACAAGCCCTTAAATGGCATAACTGGCTTGGTTTCTGCTCACTGGTGTGCTTTACACAGAAGCTAAATAACCCCCAATACTACAATATATAAAGAAAGTGTCAAAATAGAAAAATAAAAGTAAATTAAAGAAAAAAGCTTTAAAGCGCCCCGACCTTGCTCGCTCGCAGAAACAAATGCATACGTAAGTCGCGCCCATATATGTAAACAGCGTTCAAACCACAGCTGAGGTATCGCTGCAGACGTTGGAGCGAGAGCAATAATTCTAGCGCTAGACCTTCTTTGTAACTCTAAACATGTAACCTGTAATAATTATTAAAGCGTCACCTATGGGGATTTTTAAGTACCGAAGTGTGGCACCATTCCATGAGTGTGTACAATTTTAAAGTGTGACATGTTGGGTATCTATTTACTCTGCTTAACATCATCTTTCACATTATGCCAAAAAATTGGTAAAACTTACTGGTTTTTTTTTGTTTTGTTTTTTATGCATAAAACTGTTTTGTTTTTTAAAACGCGTTTGAAAAATTGCTGCGCAAATACCGTGCAAAAAAAAAAGTTGCAACAACCACCATTTTATTCCCTAGGGTCTCTGCTTACCACTTGCCTGGTAGGCAATTGGTTAATCTCAGTATAAATCCAGCTGTTCTGCGAAACCCTCACAAACCGCATTATGAAGGCCAGCAAGTAACACACCAGACAGGTCAGGAATAAAGTTGTGGAGAAGTTTAACTGGTTGCCGACCAGCCGCCGTCATTTTACGGCGGCAGGTCGGCTCCCCTGCACAAGAGCCCGTAGCTATACGTCGGCTCTCGCGCAGGCCAATAGGGGCCCAAAAATTTGTCAGAAGTGTCCGCCATAATGTCGCAGTACCGAAAAAAATCGCTGATCGCCGCCATTACTAGTAAAAAAAAAATATTAATAAAAATGCCATAAAAATACCCCCAATTTTGTAAACACTATAACTTTTGCGCAAACCAATCAATAAACGCTTATTGCGTTTTTTTTTTACGAAAAATATGTAAAAGAATATGTATCAGCCTAAACTGAGGAAAAACATTTTTTTTATATATTTTCGGGGGATATTTATTATAGCAAAATTTAAAAAATATTCATTTTTTTCAAAATTGTCGCTCTATTTTTGTTTATAGCGCAAAAACTCAAAACCGCAGAGGTGATCAAATACCACCAAAAGAAAGCTCTATTTGTGGGGAAAAAAGGAACATCTCACGGAGCACTGTTCAATCCATAATCTGAAAATGGGAGGAGTATGGCACAACTGCAAACCTATCTAGACATTGCCATCCACCTAAACCAGGGGTAGGCAACCTTGGCCCTCCAGCTGTGGTGAAACTACAAATCCCATCATGCCTCTGCCTCTATGAGCCATGGCTGTGATTTTCATGGTCTTGCAATATCTCTTGGGACTTGTAGTTTCAAAACAGTTGGAGGGCCAATGTTGCCTAGCCCTGACCTAAATTGACAGGCATTAATCAGAGAGATTAACCAAGAGGCACGTGGTTACGCTGAAGGAGCTGCAGAAATCCACACCTCAGGTTGGAGAATCTGTCCACAGGACACTCCACAAATCTGGCCTTTATGAAAGAATGGCAAAAAGTAAGCCATTGTTGTAAGAAAGCCATAAGAAGTCCCATTTGCAGTTTGCGAGAAGCCATGTGAGGGACCCAGCAAACCTGTGGAAAAGGGTGCTCTGGTCAGATGAGACCAAAGTTAAACCTTTTGGTCTAAAAGCAAAACACTATGAGCCAGATCCACAGAAGAATTCCGCGGGCGTGTCTATTGATACGCCGCGTCATTTCAAAGTTCCTGCGTCGTATCTTTGTTTTGTATCTACAAAACAAGATACGACTGCATCTGGGCTCGATCCGACAGGCGTAAGTCTTAGTACGCCGTCGGATCATAGGTGCATTTTTCCGCCGGCCGCTAGGTGGCGTTTCCGTCGAATTACGCGTCGAGTATGCAAATTAGCTAGATATGGCGATCCACAAACGTACGTCCGGCCGGCGCTTTTTTTTATGTCGTTTGCGTTCCGGCGTATAGTTACCCCTGCTATATGAGGCGTACTCAATGTTAAGTATGGCCGTCGTTCCCGTGTCGAATTTTGAATTTTTTACGTCGTTTGCGAATAGGGAATGGCGTAGAATGACGTCACCGTCGTAAGCATTGGCTTGTTCCGGGTTAATTTCGAGCATGCGCACTGGGATACCCCCACAGACGGCGCATGCGCCGTTAATTAAAATGAAATTTACGTTGGGTCACGACGTATTTACATAAAACACGCCCCCATCACATTGATTTGAATTGCGCGCCCTTACGCCGCCAAAGATACACTATGCCGCCGTAACTTACGTTCCACCCATAAATATAACATTACATCAGTAGTTTTTAAAAAATGTCATTAGTCCTTTAAGAAAAACATATTTTTTTTTAGATGCCTTCAAAGTGTTGTCGCTAGGCAGAATAGTTAATCTTCCCTCTTCCTGCACCTAGGTGCTTAAGGTTCCTAACCTACACTGCACAGACTCCTGGGAATGTAGTGGGTGTAACTTTCCAGGAGTCTGTGCACTCCCCCGTCTCGAAGAATCATGTGACTTGGACAGTACAGGTGCTGAAACCTGATCTGAAACCTAATACACTGCTTGTGCAGCACTGAGCATGTGCGAGATCTGCGAGGCTGAAATCTAGGAAGTCATACAGTCTGGCTTCATGATGCCCACACTTAAGATAGCCCCAGTCAATTTCTATTTTATAAAGTGTCTAAATGCTGTAACAACCTAACAAAATGGACCTTAGTTTACAGACTAACTTTACTAGAATACATTAAGCTTGTGTATTACAGGGGTATTTATATTTAAAAAGTGAAATTGTGGCCGGAACTCCGCTTTAAATTAGGCACAAATAATAATTTGGCTGTGCTGCCATGCTCATCTAACCGCACTAATGATAACTCCATAACTTGCAATAAGTATAACCCTTTTATTTTTATACTCCCAAGGTATGGAATATGCCCTGAAAACATACTGCTTTATGGACAGAGTATTGGCACTGTACCAACTGTGGACTTGGCGTCTCGTTATGAATGTGCAGCTGTCATCTTACACTCCCCGCTGACCTCTGGGATGAGAGTGGCATTTCCAGACACTAAGAAAACATATTGTTTTGATGCGTTTCCCAAGTAAGTGTCTCAAGAAGTCATCTTAATGTTATGTAGTCCTCTTAAGACTGAGTTATGTCAAAATAAAAAATGATGTATAAGATCAATAGCATTAACACAGCAATCTTCGTTTTTCTGAGTACCCCGGTAAAAGAGTATTATTACCTGTTGATCATGTCAAAAAAAGCTGGCTATACACTGATTCCTCCCCCCATGCTATATAGTTCACATAGAGGTATCTCCTGGAGTGGCTGCTATATTTTGTTTCCAATATTTTTATTAAAGTTTTCAAATAAGAGTACAAAAACAGCATTTGTCATTGCCATGAAAATAATCATTCAAGTACTAGTCGTTGAAAGTTCAATTATACAACCAGCATACACTATGCGTTTGGGTCCTTTTTACTACAACCCTTAGCTATCAAGGTCTAATTCAGACCTGGCTCGGGACCCCCTGACTGAACTTCCACATGGCCTCAAGGACCAGTCTCACAATAACAAGTTCAAAGAGAAAAGAGTAAAGGAAATAGAGATAGCCAATAGAGAAGAAGAAGGGGGGTGCACTCCTACCTCAAAAGAAGATCCCCCAGGTGTTGGCCCGGGTCATTATGTAGTTGTGAGGTAGTTGATCCAGGGGTCCCATACTTTATTAAACCAAGTGACCTTGTCATCTCAAATAGCTGATGATCGCTCATTCACCATAATCCTGGACAGTTTAGTTTTTAATAGGTAAAAAGGGATAGTAGGGGACCGTGGCTGCTATATTTTGAGAGCTGCCCCCACTGGCAGCGGCTGCATCTAAATGGATGCAGCTGCTGTTCTGTTGAACATTTTCTAGTGAGCTCCTTCTACAAAAGACAATCGAACAATCCACATATGAGAAAGGAAGCATGGCCACACGCTAAACAAATTTCAGCCAGTTCTTTAGAAATTGTCAGAGATTCACACCGTATATGGCCACCTTAAAGGGGTTGTAAAGGTTCAAATATATATATTTTTTAAATACCAAACATGTGGCCCCGATCCTGGTCTTCTGGGGTCCCTCTACAGCTGTCTCAGCTCCTCCCTGCAAGAGCTAACCCCCTTCATGGGAAGCTCTCTCTCAAGGGGGCTAGCTTGCCGCATCATTGATTAGATTGACCACAGCGGGAGCCGATGGCTGCGCTGTTATCAATCTCCAATGAAGAGCCGAGAACAGCCTGAAAACGGGGGCGAGTAGCCAGTGCGTTCACGATGTGGGACTTTTGAGGGCTCAGGTAAGTAAACTGGGGGGGCGGCTGAGGGGCTTGTAAGCATCGGATGTTTTTTCACCTTAATGCATAGGATACATTAACCACTTAAGCCCCGGACCTTTAGGCAGCTAAATGCCCAGGCCAGGTTTTGCGATTCGGCACTGCGTCGCTTTAACAGACAATTGCGCGTGGCTCCCAAACAAAATTGGCGTCCTTTTTTCCCCACAAATAGAGCTTTCTTTTGGTGGTATTTGATCACCTCTGCGGTTTTTATTTTTTGCGCTATAAACAAAAATAGAGCGACAATTTTGAAAAAAATGCAATATTTTTTACTTTTTGTTATAATAAATATCGCCCGAAAACATATATAAAAAAAAATGTTTCCCTCAGTTTAGGCCGATACGTATTATTCTACCTATTTTTAGTTAAAAAAATCGCAATAAGCGTTTATCGATTGGTTTGCGCAAAATTTATAGCGTTTACAAAATAGGGGATAGTTTTATTGCATTTTTATTAATTTTTTTTTTTTTTACTACTAATGGCGGCGATCAGCGATTTTTTTCGTGAGTGCGACATTATGGCGGACACTTCGGAAAATTTTGACACATTTTTGGGACCATTGTCATTTTCACAGCAAAAAATGCATTTAAATTGCATTGTTTATTGTGAAAATGACAGTTGCAGTTTGGGAGTTAACCACAGGGGGCGCTGTAGGAGTTAGGGTTCACCTAGTGTGTGTTTACAACTGTAGGGGGGTGTGGCTGTAGGACTGATGTCATCGATCGAGTCTCCCTTATATAAGGGATCACTCTCTGCATGATGCAGCCCCAGTTTTTTTCTGCCTAACGTTAGGAGAAGACATGGCTCCTCCGGGCCAATGTGCTCTGGAGGTTTTTAGGCGATTTTTTTCGCTTTTATTTTATTTTTCCTGCATTTTTTGGATCCTGGGATCTACAATCAACTGCCGACTGGGTGACAGGCTGGATCCTCAAACCTTGTAGTCCCCCCATGTTCGGCCATCGAGCGTGTGCCGGCCTTTAGCTATGTGCTGGGCAGTCCACGACATTCCTTGTGCTCCAGGGGTGGCCGGTGAGCGACATGCTCCAGGGCACACATATGACCGGTCTCTTTGGCCGTGTCACAGTGTGCCGGGCCGACAGCCATGCCGTAAGCGGATGTTGGTTCTGTCTGGAATGCCTCCAGCCGGTGGTCGCAGGACGGGTAAGTAGTATCCCCTTGCCTTGGCATGGTGGTTCGGCTGGTGCATTTCTGGGGAGGTCGATTGAGGGTCCGCCCTGCTTTCCTCTCTCCCTTCCTCTCCCTCCTTCCCCGTTTTCTGGGTGGCGGCCGTGAGGTGGGGGGTCCCTGGGGGCTCCGTTACTACCGGGGGGCTGCACTGCTGTGGGTGCTATTTTAGTGTCCTGTATGATGCCGTGTGTGCTAGGGGGGGACTGCAGGGTCTGGTGCTTTTACTGTGTTCTGCTGTGTTTGTCACTGTATTTTTAAAACACGTGGATGGCCGCCATTTTGCCTCTGACGCGCCGCTATTGACTCAGTGGCCATTTTCTTGTAGTCCGCATGCTGTTTTTTCTGCATGTCGGCGGCCATCTTGGAAAAGTTTTGGCCTCTAGTGACCAGAATAACGGCGCCAAAAGCTCTCAGCACTCTTCCTGAGGGACGGCACAGCACGGGCAGTGTTCTCAGCTTCTCAGTAGCGCTACAGCCTGGTACAGTCCTCTGGGGAGTCCCCTGCTCTCTGTTGCGACCGAGAGGGTGGCCTGTGGGTCCTGCCTTGCAGTACAAGGGCGACATATACGGTGGGGCAGCATGGCGTCCGAACCGGAAGCTTCTACCCCAAGCATGCCAGAGTTAACCCTTAGTGCCCCTGTTCCTGCGGCCTCAGTGGATGCTATGACGGCAGTTCTTGAGGCGTTTGTTGCCAGGATTGAAGCGGCGAGTGGCCAGAAGGGGGGTAAAAAGCGCCCCCTCCCTCTGCCTTCTTCTGGGGATGTCTCTGACACGGAATCAGGCCCTGCTTCTGTGTCTGGCCCTGGTTCCGTCATGTCAGATGATGCAGGCTTAGCCCACACGGACAGTGAGGATGACTCTGCTTCAGGGTCAGCGCATGATAAGTAATTTGTTGGAGCTCTTATCACTGCGGTGCGGGATACTCAGAAACTTGAGGATTTGGCGGAGGCATCAGACATGCCGGTCCCCTTTGGGTTCCGCAAGCCACCCCGCACCGCGAAAGTGTTTCCTTGTGTTCCATATCTGGACAAATTGTTGTACAAGGAATGGGATCGGCCGCAGAAAGTTTTTGCTGTTCCAAAATACTTTGCGGTCCGTTACCCACTTTTTTAGGAAATCCTCCTCAAACGGGTATCTCCTCCGTCAGTGGACCCCCATGTGTCCAGACTGAACAAGGCTACCACGTTACCTGTTGAAGGGGCTCCCGCTTTTAAGGACCCCGCAGATAGGAGAACTAAGGCTGTGGCCCGCTCCATATTCACAGTGGTGGGGTCATCGGTGAGACCGGTTTTGGCCGGGCAAAGTCCTTGCTGCAGGAACTGGAGGCGCAGAATGTTTCTGAGACCTGTGTGGACCTGGCCGACCAGTTGGTGCAGGGCCTAAGTTTGTCTGTGAGTCGGCCCTGGATACGCTCCCTTTGCTCTCCAGGGCCTCCACCTACGCGGTGGTGCTACGCCGCCTCGTGTGGCTAAAGTGTTGGTCTGCAGACCAGTCTTCAAAAAAGGCCTTGGTGGACTTACCCTTTAAGGGTGAACAGCTTTTTGGGGCGTCCCTGGATGACATCATAAAGGATGCCACAGGCGGTAAGAGCACTTTGCTCCCGCAATCTGGAAAGGGTAAGGAGCCTCGCCATACGCAAGGGCCCTCCTTTACTACCCCCAAGCGTTTTTTTCGCCCGCCAAGTGTGGCAGGAAAACGTTTTCAGGGTGCTAAGGCGCCCGCTGAAGGACAAAAGTGCCCCTGGTACCGCAAGCCTGCGGACAAGCCTGCGGACAAGCCTGCCTCTGCATGAAGGTCTGCGGCTCGGTGGAGGTCTCATTTTTCCGACCGTTGGGTTTGCGAAGTAGTTTCCTCGGGGTACAAGATAGAATTTCTCTCTTTTCCACCAAACAGATTTTTTCCCTCCAACCTCAGGCTTCCTCCGGATCGCCGGAAGGATCTGTCAGGGGCTGTCCAGGACCTGCTGGTCAGGGGAGTGCTTGTACCGGTTCCCTCAACGAAACGGTTTCAGGGGTTTTACTCCAATCTGTTTGTAGTCCCCAAGAAGGAAGGGGTCCATCCAATCCTGGCCCTCAATTGCTTTGTCAAAGTACAAACATTCAGAATGAAGTCGATTTGCTCAGCAGTAGCAGCGCTCCATCAGGGGGATTTTCTAGCATCCTTGGATATCAAGGACGCGTGCTTGCATATCCCCATATGCGCAAAACACCAGAGATTTCTGCATTTTGCGGTCAGAGAGGACCACTTTCAATTTGTGGCCCTCCCGTTCGGTCTGGCTTCGGCACCACAGGTTTTCACCAAGGTGCTCGCTCCGATTCTGGCTCTGCTGAGGCAGCGCGGGATCGCTATCGTGGGATACCTGGACAACCTTCTTCTGAGAGCTTCTTCAAGCTCAGAATTAGAAGTGGACGTGTCTAACACGTGTCAGACCCTCCAAGAATTCGGTTGGCTATTGAATACCCAGAAGTCAGTACTGGTACCGTCTCAGCGGCTGGAATACCTGGGGTTAGTCCTGGATTCCTCAGAGGCAAGAGTTTTCCTCCCAACGGAAAAACTACAGACACTGCAATCTGCGGTGCATCGGTTGACGACCCAGAAATGGACGTCGCTTCGCTTTTGCATGAGTGTGCTGGGTCTGATGGTGGCCTCTTTCGAGGCAGTGCCGTATGCCCAATTTCACACTCGAGTGTTGCAAAAAGAGATTCTGTCACGTTGGGACAAGCTTCCTTCGTCTCTGGATTACCAGATTCGGGTGAGTCGACTGGTCAAGTCATCCCTAGTGTGGTGGCTGACATCTCCGGTACTTCGGAACGGAAAATCGTTTCTGCCGTGCCATTGGACAGTGGTCACGACGGATGCCAGCCTCTCTGGCTGGGGGGGTGTCTGGGGTGTCCAGTCAGCCCAGGGGCGCTGGACTCAGGAGGAGTCCCGCCCACCAATCAATGTACTGGAGCTCCGAGCGATCAAGTTGTGTCTCTCCAAGTGGTCTCTGGGTCTACAGGACCGACCGGTCAGGATCCAGTCCGACATCGCCACGGCCGTGGCGTACGTCAATCATCAGGGGGGCACACATAGCTCGGCTGCAGCAAAGGAAGTCGCGCACATGCTCCGGTGGGCCGAAAGGAACGTTTCGGCTCTGTCGGCCGTGTACATTCCGGGGGTGCTGAACTGACGAGCCGACTACCTAAGTCGCCAAACGCTAGGCCAAGGAGAATGGTCGCTACACCCGGAGGTGTTTCAGAGCCTGTGCCAAAAATGGGGCACTCCAGACGTGGACCTTCTGGCGTCCCGTCTCAATCGGAAGGTGTCACGGTTCGTGGCCAGGTTAAGGGATCCTTGGGCGGACGCGTCAGACGCGTTGGTGGCACCGGTCACTATCGCCTAATCTACTCCTTCCATCCTCTGAAGCTTCTTCCTCGCCTGCTGCACAGAGTGGAAGCCAAGGGGATACCAAGAATCCTGATCGCTCTGGATTGGCCGTGCCATCCCTGGTACACGGACCTGGTGCGTCTGGTGGCAGACGTCCCTTGGCATCTACCCCTGAGAGAAGATCTTCTGTCACAGGGTCCGATCTTTCACCCTGCTTTACAGTCGCTGGCTTTAACGGCGTGGCTGTTGAGAGCCAGGTGCTGAAGGATCGAGGCCTGTCGGGCTCGGTGGTCTCTACCATGCTGTGAGCACGGAAGTCTACTTCACGAAAGATTTACCATCGTACGTGGAAGGCCTATATCTCTATGTGTGAAGAGATGAAATGACACCCCCGTACATACGTTATGTCCCGGATTCTGCTTTTCTTACAGCGTGGAGTGGATCAGGCTCTTGCCTTAAGTACGGTTAAGAGTCAGATTTCGGCTCTAGCTGTCTACTTCCAGCGACCCTTGGCGGGGCACTCCCTGGTGCGTACGTTTGTGCAGGGGGTTCGGCATGTGGCCCCTCCTGTGCGCCCTCTGGTGGCAATTACTTCAGTCAGACGGGTATCTGAACTGGCGGCCTTGTCTTGCAAGGCTCCTTACTTGGTCATCCATAAGGATAAGGTGGTTCTGCAGGCCGCAACCGTCATTCCTTTCAAAGGTTGTTTCGGCTTTTAATAAGGACATTGTTTTGCCATCCTTATGTCCTCGGCCGAAAAACCTGAAGGAGGCCACTTTGCATTCCTTGGAAGCGGTTCGTGGCCCTACGGGTGTACTTGTCTGCTACGGCTCAGTTTCGGAAGTCAGATTTACTGTTCATGTCGGTAACTGGTCCTAAGAAGGGTCTGTCGGTCTCGTCAGCCACCATTTCTAGGTGAATCAGACAGGTCCTGCTCCAGGCTTATGCCCTAAATGGGCAGGAGCCTCGCTTTCAGGTTACGGCGTATTCGACCAGGGCGATTGGTGCCTCTTGGGCTTTCCGCCATCAAGCGTCTGTGTTACAGGTGTGTAAGGCAGCGACCTGGTCGTCAAATCCACACCTTCTCAAAATTTTACAAGGTGGATGTGAGTGCATCTTCGGATGCCTCCTTTGGCCGCAAGGTTTTACAAGCGGCAATTTAAGGTTGAAGTTCCTCCGTTGAGGAACTCTGGTTTGTTTGGGATGAAGCTTGGTTTGCTGTGTTTTTTCCCACCCCTCGAAATTTTTTGACACTGCTTGGGGACGTCCCTAAGGTCATTGCTGCTGTATCCGTCCATGAACGGAAGAGAAATTAGGATTTTTGTACTCACCGTAAAATCAATTTCTCTGACTTCATGGATGGACACAGCACCCACCCCTCCTTTGTTTGTACTGCTTGTTTACGAACTGGGGCTGCATCATGCAGAGAGTGGGATGTACCCGGGGGACCCGCCCCCTGGGAGGTACTGTACTGAAAGAAGTGTTTTAACACTTGAAGTGCTGTTTTTTCTGCCCAAGTCTCTCCTGAAAGGACGGATATATAACCCTAAGGTCAATGCTGCTGTGTCCGTCCATGAACTCAGAGAAATGGATTTTACGGTAAGTACAAAAATCCAATTTTTTTGTAAATATTTGAGTTTACTATTTGTTGCCTTTAAAATCCCAATCCTTTTTGAGGTTTTTCGAATCTTTCAAAGTGCAAAAAGTAGTGCTCCATAATCCTCCACAATCTTCTCTCTTAACCAGTACACGACTTCTACTGCTACGAGGTGGCAGCTGTGCACTGGATCTCGTGTGTTTGTATGTATGTATGTATGTATGTATGTATGTATGTGTGTGTGTGTGTGTGTGTGTATGTATATATATATACTGTATGTGTGTGTATATATATATATATATATATATACATATACACTGGCCCAGATTCAGGTACGACTTGCGCGGGCGCAATCGCGATTTGCGCCCAGGCAAATTTGCGGGTGACCCAGAAAGCAAGCTAAGCCTGAAATGTGCCATTTTTCCACGGAGGCAGTTTCTCTGCCCCGGCGCAATTAAGGGGCAATTTTGCTCAGGGGGCAACTTGCGCTCTCATGGTTTTCCCTCAGCAAATATGCAAATGAGGAACTACCACTGATTCAGAAACTTGCGCATGTGAGGCGCATTTTGCGCACAAAGCGTGCAAGCTGTTTGGGCCGCGCAAATTTGCACTTTATAAAAGCAGGGGCAAGTTAGCAACAGATGGCCACAGGTCAGCTGGAGAGCAACTACAGCAGCACCAATACGGACGAGCTGAACAAGCAGAGCACCCACACTTTCTGGATCTCACATCTGTGTGCCAACATGCCAGGGGCAGCTATGGTTCTAGCAATACTAGAGAGTGAACCGACTCGTAGGAGGGCACGGGAGAGGGTATAACGGGTGCGCAGGAACATCTTTGACATGAGTGATATTGAGGTGTATCGCATGTTTAGATTCAGCCCTGAAGTCATCCTGGACTTAGCTACAATCCTGCATGATGACATCACCAGCCAGACACATCGTGGACATGCAGTGCAGCCACTGGTCAAGGTAGTGGCAACCCTCCATTTCCTGGCCAGTGGATCTTTTCAGCGCACAGGTGGAATGGTGGCTGGGATGTCCCAATCAAGCATGAGCAGGTGTGTGCACCAAGTTATTCCTGCAATCCTGAGACGCATGTCCCACCAGTTCATCAAACCAACCCAGGATGACCTGCGGCAGAAGGCAATCTCAGATTTCTACCAAATTGCCAGATTCCCATGCACTGTGGGTGCCATTGATTGTACCCATGTGGCACTACGGCCCCCCCCGTGAACTAGAGCATATCTACTGTAATCGGAAGCACTGGCATTCCATAAATGTCCAGGTGATCGTGGATGCCCATGGCCTCATATGGCATGTCCATGCCAAACACCCAGGGTCCTGCCATGACAGTTTCATCTACCGTCAGAGCAGCATCCCCACCGAATTTGAACAGAACGTGTATGGAGACAACTGGCTGATTGGTGAGTGACATGGGTTTCAGGTATGACTGTCCCCCCCATGATGCAGACATCACGAGGGGCACATGCATGACTAACATCCTCCTGTCTTTTCCCTTCCAGGTGACGCGGCATATGCACTGGGACCCCATATGATGACCCCATTCCGGAACCCCCAAACCCTAGGAGAGGAAAGATACAATGAAGCACACGCACGTACCCGTGCAGTGGTGGAGCGCACATTTGGCCTCCTGAAGTCCCGTTTCAGATGCCTGGATAAATCCGGGGGGACCCTGTTGTATTCCCCAAACTTTGTGTGCCAGATCATCGGGGCATGTTGTATTCTGCACAACTTTGCCCAGAGAAAGGCCCTGCAGATTGACATATGTGATGACCTGACCCCCGAACCACACAATCCCCCCCCAAGCGTCTCTTTTCACGTTAAACACACACAATAATCATGTCACAAGTAGAATGCACGCGTGCACACCACTGTGGTCCCTAGCACACACTCCCCACATGCACCCAAAATTGGATTAGACCCAATGATACCCCATGGTATTAGGGAGCAGCAACGCCGCGTCAAGGCTCCAATTATGTTGCTGTCCATTCATACACCTTTCACATGGCAGAGGGTGACACCCCTTTTCCAGCAGGAGTGACACCCCCTTCCCCATTCACACACCAGTCACACTGTAGTATACACTCCTCACCGTGTGTAGGGACTACAAAATAAAAAAAAACTCAAACTTTGAGTATTCTGAAAATAAAAAATAAGCTCAAAATCTCAGCATAAACAAAAAACAAGCTCATAATCTGAGACACCAAAAAAAAAGGTACATTTTTTTTTTTTTTTGGACATCCTTGTCCCAAGGGTGCCCCGGCTCTGGCTCCTCAGACGCCGTGGTTAAGCCTGTGGTGGGGATGGAGCATGGGGTGGGGATGGAGGGGGGGGGGGCATCAACCCCTACTTCCTCTCTCCTGGCAGGTGGTGCCTGCATGCCCTCCATGGCGTTGGCCAGGCGGTTGAGGACGTTGTTGGTCTGTCCCAACCTCCTCATCTGCCATGTGGTGGTGATCCTGAGCTGCCGTCGGGTTAATCTCCCCTCCTCCCGCACAGCAGCAGTGTTGGCCTCCACCGCACCTGCCAACCTGCTCACCTCCGATGTTAATAATGCGGTGGCATCCTGCTGTTCAACCAGACAGGTCACAATGGCTGCGCAGTTACCACTAACATCCTCCAGGGTCTCAGTCTGTCGGTCCCCCCGGTCAGCATGGAGGGTGAGGGCCTGCTGTACAGAGGAGGAGGAGGATGCCAGGCTGTCCGCCACCCGCCTCAGGTCTCCCACCATCTCCCCTATATGGTGGGTCTGCCGGGCCTGCTCCTCCTGCAGACCCTCACGGAGGCTGGAGGGTACACCCCTAGTTTTAAAAAGAGCCTTCCTTGGAGGAGAGGCTGGGGCATGAACTGAGGGAGCAGAAGGGGAGGGGGTCACACTGGAGGGAGGGACACTGGAGGAGGGGACACTGGAGGGAGGGACACTGGAGGGGGGGACACTAGAGGGAGGGACACTGGAGGGAGGGACACTGGAGGGGCTTGCCCTGGAGGGGGATGATGTTATGGTCGGGGGGGTGGTGGGTCGGTCAGGGATGGTGGGATCCTCCTGGAGGGACACAGATTCCTCCAGGTTGAGTATAATGGACTCCTCCACCACTTCCTCCTCCCTAGATGGACTCTGGCCGAAATCCTCCTCCACCAACATGCCCAAGATCTGCAGAGGGCCTGACTGGACCCCATGATGTTCGAGAGATGGCGTGGGTCGCCCTACAGCTGACGACGGTCCAGCCTCATCATCAACATCTGTGGATGACACAAAACAAAAATGTTGCTGTCCCCTCAAAATAACTCACAGCCACTAATGTCTAAACTGCTGGCAACAAAAGTGAATACACCCCTAAGTGAAAATCTCCAAATTGTGCCCAATTAGCCATTTTTTTCTCCCTGATGTCATGCTACTCGTTAGTGTTACAAGGTCTCAGGTGTGAATGGGGAGCAGATGTGTTAAATTTGGTGTTATCGCTCTCTCTCTTACTGGTCACTGGAAGTTCAACATGACACCTCATCACAAAGAACTCTGAGGATCTGAAAAAAAGAATTGTTGATCTACATAAAGATGGCCTAGGCCAGTGATGGTGAACCTATGGCACGGGTGCCACAGCTGGCACATCGAGGCCCTCTCTCTGGGCACGCAGTGCGCAGCAAGGATAGAGGAGGCAATCACTTCCTATCATTAATGCGATCGGGCAGTGGAGCGGCAGATATGAGTAAAGCCCTTCCTGCATGCATTGAGGGCAGCCCAGTGGAAAGGACACAGAGACGGAGTGTCTGCTGTAGTAAGGAAGAGAAGGATGATCCACCCCTCCTGGACTTGGAGAGCCAATAGGCGAGCGGCTTACTGTGCAGCGGCTCAGACGCTGAAGCATGGCAATGTGGAGGACTTTGGCTGCGCATACACAGGTAGGACAGTGCTATGGGAGAGGAATGAGGGCTTGCAGAGGACACTGCTGTGTATGTGGGGGGATGTGAAGAGGGCAGAGGACACTGCTTTGGGAAGGACCATGTATTCTGAGCACACTGGGCCAGATTCTCTAAAGAGATACGCCGTTGTATCTCTGAGTCCGCCCGTCGTATCTATGCGCCTGATTCATAGAATCAGTTACGCATAGATAACCATTAGATCCGACAGGCGTAAGGCTATTACGCTGTCGGATCTTAAATGCATTTTTTTTTTTCGCCGCTAGGTGTCGCCGACGTCGTTTTCCCGATCGAGTATGCAAATTAGCAAAATACGCGAATTCCCGAACGTACGCCCGACCGACGCAGTGACGTTACGACGTTTACGTACGATTTGCGAGGCGTAAAGTTGCCCCTGGGTATATGAGGCGCAGTCAATGTTAAGTATGGCCGTCGTTCCCGCGTCGAAATGTGAAAATTTACGTTGTTTGCGTAAGTGGTCCGTGAATGGCGCTGGACACCATTTACGTTAACGTCGAAACCAATGACGTCCTTGCGACGTCATTTACCGCAATGCACGTCAGTAAATTTTAGGGACGGCGCATGCGCAGTACGTTCGGCGTGGGAACGCGCCTAATTTAAATGATCCACGCCCCCTAGCCGGATCATTTGAATTAGGCGGGCTTGCGCTGGAGGATTTATGTTACGCCGCAGCAACTTTACAGGCAAGTGCTTTGTGAATCAAGCACTTGCCCGTAAAACTTGCGGCGGCGTAACGTAAATGAGATACGTTACGCCGCCGCAAAGATGCGGCGATCTACCTGAATCTGGCCCAATGCATCCATCTGATCCCTGTATTCTGAGCACAATGCATCCATATGATCCCTGTATTCTAAGCAAAATGCATTCATATGATCCCTGTATTCTGAGCACAATTCATCCATATGAACCCTGTATTTTTTATTTTATTTTTTTAATCAGATATTTTTTTTTTTATTGAAAATCAGACATAGAAAACACATACAGACTTTTTTCTCTTTTTTAAAAAATGCGATACAAAATATAGTGCAAAACAGATTTCACATATCTTCGGGTACACAGACAAGTCAATACAACACATTTGTACTCTTCAGCACTGCGTTTGGTGCGTCCATTATGTCCAGAAGCTTTAAGTATGCTCATATGTTTTTCTATCCTCCCCTGCTTCCGATCTAGAGAAAGTGAGAGGGGTAGGATGCTATACATCGGGGAGCGATCTAAAGTAGCTATCAACATTTAAGGTTCACCTATTGGATAAAACAAAAGGAGAGCTATCTCCACAGGAGCCCTTCAGAAGCTACTCAAAGGCACAGGTAGCTCCCTCCTCACCTGCTCATTTAATCTCTATACAACCATCTAAACCGGCATAGTAGCTACAGCTCTGTCTCCAAGAATTCTATTTTTGCAGAAGCCGCAATGGTGCCAAACCTGGGCTATCCAGCCAGGGACTCCATGTATTCTCAAACTTCCCCGGGCTACCCCGATGCCTATACGTAAGTTGTTCCCTAACGAGAGAATCATTTACCGATATAATCCACTCTGTATGTGTGGGGGCCGTTACGGACAACCATTTCCTGGCAATAAATTTCCTGGCCAAGAACAAGACCCTTAGAATAGCAGTAGAGGTGTATGGCATGTACAGTTACTCATCTAACCACCCCAGCAAACAAAGTTTAGGATCAATAAGTAATTGAAGATTCCATATGCTATTGACCGTGGCCACCACCGCAGCCAAATAGCGCTGCAGCTTCGCACACCTCCACAGCATATGCACAAGAGTCCCATTATCCACTAGACAGCGGGGACAAAATGGGTCATCCCTTCTGCGCCATTTATGCAACTTTTCAGGTGTGCGATATGTACGGTGAATAATGAAAAGCTGGGTAAGCTGCTGAGTTGATGACAGCGTTACCCTGAGAACATTTCCCAATATTACATTCCACTCCTCATCAGAAATATATCCTATGTCGTCCCCCCAGCCAGCTCTACACTTCCAAGTCATCACCTTAGAGACGTGACCAAGAAGGGAACTATACAAGGACAAAATTTGTCCTTTCCTGGAGGACGCCATAGTTAACTTCATAAGCATTACCGGTCTGGTGAGCTCCCATGTGGACGTTGCAGCTTGCGCCAAAATAGCGTGTCGCAATTGTAAGTATTGAAAAAAAGACGTATTGGGCAAGTCAAATTCCGCACGCAGGGACTGAAAATCCCTGAGTACACCTCCACAATATTGTTGTGAAATATACTTTACTCCTCGTCTCTCCCAATTGGAAAAATGTTGTAATTTAAGTTCTGGGTAATTACTATTCTTCCATATACGTGACCAGCTAGTATATCCCATGTATTGCAGTTGCTGTTTAGTTTTGTTCTATATCTTATCTATAAGTATAAGTGTGGGGTATTGGTCCACAGCTCCCAGTTTCCCCACCTCTATACATTCCACCAGGTTATCCTCAGTTACCTGGGTACGCACTATGGCCCAGATTCACGTAGATCGGCGCATCTTTGAGCGGGCGTAACGTATCCTATTTACGTTACGCCTTCGCAACTTAGACGGGCAAGTGCAGTGGGCCAGATCCACAGCCAGCCGCCGTAACTTAAAAATTCCCATTTAAGTTACACTGGCTGAAAATTTCTACCTAAGTGCCCGATCCACAAAGCACTTACCTAGAAATTTTCGGCTGTGTAACTTAAATCTGGCCGGCGTAAGGCGTTCCCAATTCAAATGGGGCGAGTCCCATTTAAATTAGGCGCGCTCCCGCGCCGGACGTACTGCGCATGCTCGTGACGTCATTTTCCCGACGTGCATAGCGCGAAATTACATTACGCCGAGCTTCGTGAATCGCGCCGGGTCAAAAAAGTTGCGTCGGGAAAAAAAACGAGTTGCGGCGAAAAAAAAAAAAAAAGACAGCGTCGCTGGAAAGAAGGGTCTGCTTTTACAAGGTGTACTAACTTTACACTTTGTAAAACCAGCCCTAATTTTACGATTGCAAACTAATACTTACGGAGAAAAAACGAAGCTGAAAAGCTTTGTGGATCTCCGTAAGTGCTAATTTGCATACCCGAGGCGGCATTTCGACTCGAAATGCCCCCAGCGGCGGATGCTGTACTGCATCCTAAGATCCGGTAGTGTAAGTCCCTTACACATGTCGGATCTTCTGTCTATCTCTTGGAAACTGATTCTGTGGATCAGTTCCAAAGATAGAAACAGGGATATGCAGGCGGAACAGCAGATCCGCCTGCGTATCTCTTTTGAGGATCTGGCCCAGTATTCTCAAAGCACTTGCTCCTTAAGTTGCGGCGGTGTAGCGTAAATAGGCCGGTGTAAGCCCGCCTAATTCAAATGTGGAACAGGGGGGCGTGTTTTATGTAAATGTTATGTGACCTGACGTGATTGACGTTTTTAACGAACGGCGCATGCGCCGTCCGTGGACATATCCCAGTGTGCATTGCTCCAAAGTACGGCGCAAGGACGTATTGGTTTCGACGTGAACGTAAATTATGTCCAGCCCCATTCACGGACAACTTACGCAAACAACGTAAAATTTTTAAAATTTGACGCGGGAACGACGTCCATACTTAACATTGGTACGCCTCATATAGCAGGGGTAACTTTACGCCGGGAAAAGCCTAACGTAAACGGCATATCTGTACTGCGTGGGCCGGGCATACGTTTGTGAATTTGCGAATCTAGCTGATTTATATATTTCTAGGCGTAAATCGGCGTACACGCCCCTAGCGGCCAGCGTAAATATGCAGTTAAGATCGGACGGCGTAAGAGACTTACGCCGGTCGGATCTAATACAAATCTATGCGTAACTGATTCTAAGAATCAGGCGCATAGATACAACGGCTCAGACTCAAAAATACGACGGCGTATCTGGAGATACGCCGTCGTATCTCCTTTGAGAATCTGGGCCTATGTTTCTAGTGGGGTCCGAGGGCTCTGGACATAACCATCCTGCCAGATGTTGTAGCTGTGCCGCGACAAAGTAATAAAATGGATTCAGTACTGCTAGACCTCTCCGAGTCCTTCATCTCCTGTAAAGTTTCCAGTTTAATTCTTGGGACCTGTTTCCTCCATATTAGTGCACGGTATATGGTGTTGCATCTCTTAAACACTTGAGCAGGAATCCAGATGGGAGCATTGTGGAGCACATAGTGTAGCTGAGGATTCCAGATCATTTTGATCAAGTTACAGCGCCCGACAATGGACAGCGGCAACTTGATCTAACTAGTTGTCTTTTCCTGAAATTTTTTAAGAACGGGTTCCACATTCAACTTAATATATTGATCTAAATTAGAATGGACCATAATACCTAAATACTTAAATTTATCCACAACTTTAATCTGGTCAGCAATCTGCGGCAAAGGTCCCAGGAGCGGGTCTAGTGGAAGAAGAGTAGACTTATCCCAGTTAATTTTAAAACTGGAAAAAGTTCCAAAGGTATGAACCAGTTCCATAAGATGGGTCAGGGATGCAGACGTGTCGCCCAGAAACAACAGTGCATCGTCTGCATATAGTGCCAGCTTATCTTCTAGTTCTCCCCGCCTAAAACCCTGTATGTCTGAATTCCCCCTTATAGCCACCGCCAAGGGCTCTATAGCCAAAGCGAAAAGCAAGGGGGACAGCGGGCAGCCCTGCCTCGTTCCCCTATGTAAATCCAAGGAAGGTGAAAGGGTATTATTTATCCGGATACACGCTTTTGGTGCTTTATACAGTAGCTTAATCCAAGAAATTATGCCCTCACCCAAATTAAACTTCTCCAGCACTTTCCACAAATACTCCCACTCCACGCTATCAAAAGCCTTAGCGGCGTCTAACGAGAGTATAGCTCTATGTCCCTGGTTATCAGTAGGGATCTGCATATTAAGAAAAAGTCGTCGCAAATTATTTGCCGTAGATCTATTTGGTATGAAACCGGACTGGTCCGAGTGCACCAGTGCAGTCACCACCGCCGAGAGTCGGTTTAATTTCGTATTGGCTCTTTGAAATAAAAAAGTTGGTTTTGCTGAAGACAAGCAGACTAAGGATATGGATTACTGGAACCATGTCCTGTGGTCTGATGAGACCAAGATAAGCTTATTTGGTTCAGATGGTGTGGTGTGGTGTGGTGGAAACCAGGTGAGGAGAACAAAGACAAGTATATCTTGCCTACAGTCAAGCATGGTGGTGGGAGTGTCCTGGTCTGGGGCTGCATGAGTGCTGCCAGAACTGGGGAGCTACAGTTCTTTGAGGGAACCATGAATGCCAACATGTACTGTGACATACTGAAGCTGAGCATGATCCTCTCCCTTTGGAGACTGGGCCGCAGGGCAGTATTCCAACATGTTAATGGCCCCAAACAACTCCAAGATGACCACTGCCTTGCTAAAGAAGCTGAGGGTAAAGTTGATGGACTGGCCAAGCATGTCTCCAAACCTAAACATTTTTGAGCATCTGTGGGGCATCCTCAAACGGAAGGTGGAGGAATGCAAGGTCTCTAACATCCACCAGCTCTGTGATGTTGTCATGGAGGAGTGGAAGAGGACTCCAGTGGCACCTGGTGAACTCCATGCCCAAGAGGGTTAAGGCGGTGCTAAAAAATAATGGTGGCCACACAAAATATTGACACTTTGGGCCCAATTTGGTTATTTTCATTGTTGTTTCATTTTATTGTTGCCAGCGGTTTAGACATTAATGGCTGTGTGAGTTATTTTGAGGGGACAGCAAATTTATACAAGCTGTACACTCACTACTTTACATTGTAGCAAAGTGTCATTTCTTCAGTGTTGTCACATGAAAAGATATAATAAAATATTTACAAAAATGTACTTACTTTTGTGAGATACTATATGTGTGTGTATATACCGGTATAGAGATAATTTTGCGAACCTATGACACAAGTATTTGGAAATTTGAATGCGTTGTACTAAATAATTTTAATAGATTCACTAATTTGCATTCTGTATCCTTTTCTTTTTCTGGTAGCATTGAAAAGGTTTCCAAGATAACCTCACCAGTGTTGATCATTCATGGAACTGAAGATGAAGTGATTGATTTCTCTCATGGTCTGGCCCTTTATGAACGTTGTCCCAAAACCGTTGAACCTCTTTGGGTAGAAGGTGCTGGGCATAACGACATTGAGTTGTACAGCCAATATTTGGAACGTCTGAAACGATTCATCTCTCAAGAGTTGACTCCACAAAACAGTAACTGACAATGAGAAAAGTAGTCTATACTCATATCTTCCACCGATCTTAAAAACTTCAAAAATAGAAATGATATACCTGTTTTTACATTTTGCAAATGACTCATGGCCAATGACGTTTCCATTTTTTAAGTTTATATGAAATGTTTTGCTATTTTGTGGCACAACTGATTCTGTGAGCATATTTGTTCTGTGTTGACTGCAAAGTAAAAAAAACAATGTAGCAAGTTAGTCAGAAAATCCCACAAAAAGCAGTTTAGATTTATAGTTACAAATTATGTAAAATGTCATGATTAATGATGGCTCCTTCTGGCTAAGGAGAATCTTTTGAAAACAAATATATACTCCTCTATATTGACTGTATAGAAAATAATTGAATTATGTACAAATATGAGATGAAAATGGGTGCATTTTATTTACTAAAGGTGGGGGACAGGAAATATTGGAGGAATTCAGTTAAAGCCTTTGCAACGTTTTTTTTTTTTTTTTTTGTGGTATGGACCCTTTAACAGGGCCTGAGCCAATTTTTAAGAAAGTCTTGCAACCGCTTTGGTAATTTTATCAAAACCTGCAGAAGATTCAGGTCGTTTTTAGTTGTGGTGCTTTAAGAAATTCTTAAAGTAGAACTAAACTCTCCTATAGTTTACAGCCAAGGAAGCTGCAATCTTAGCTTCTGTTTGATCAGCAGCTATCATGGTGCTGCACATGTGATCCGTTATGACGGCAGCAATTTTTATGGCTTGACAGGTCGGTTGAGAGTACAAGCAACTGTGACAGACTTAACGTTCATGGCATGCCTTTAATGTAACTTCATTGAAACCGTTAAATCAATAGGTTTAGTTCTTTCTGCGTTAAGAAATTACCTCTAATTTGTCGATTATCTACAGTACAGACATACATCAGTACTCAGAGTGAGGCATTTTGTGCTGGGATGCTGTCAGGAATATGAACGCATGCTAGCACAGGGCTCCCTGGTTATGAAGCCACGATGTCTGCCAGCATCATAGCAACTGATGACTCATCCCTAGCCTCATTCAGTTGCTGGCTGGGAGACTCCCCAGCTGACAGCTGAAAGTAAACAAGTGGATGCCGATCCAAATAAAGTAAAAATCAAATAGAAAGTAATAATTCAGCATTTCTCCTGTATATCAGCCTTGTCTGTATCTGTCACTCCACTGCTGCTGCAGTGTTCCTTGTGCTCAGTGTGGCTTTCCTTTACTCATTCTTTTCTCATACAGGCAGTGTCATCTTAAGAGCATTATAGGCCCCCGGGCAATACAGTGCACTGGGGCCCTGTCTACACAATCACGCACGAGAACTTACTGACAAAAATCATAAAATTTACTGGCAGAACCACATTTTTTACTGCCACTGCAAAAAAAATACCTAAAATTACAGTTTTCAGTGCCGAACAATGAAAATGTCAGTATTTAAACTATAAACATATAGCTAGTGCTATTAGCAATGTGTTTAAGTTAAACAAAAGTACATGAAGGTCAGGTTACTATAATTCAGCCAGCACATAGTTTCCTCTTACATCAGAGTCTGCAGGATTCCCCCTTACAGTGAAAGGGAACTCTTATGTAAAGGGGAACGCTGCAGATCATGATCTAAGGAGGGAACTTTGATGTTGAGGGGGGCTCTGGTGACCAGAGACCACCTTATATCGGAGTCCACTGCTTTTTCTTTCCCACTTACATCAGGGTCCGCAGACTGAGTTCCCCCTTGCATTGTAAGGGGGAATCCTGCAGACTCTGATGTAAAGGGGAACTCTGATGTGGGGGGCACTCTGGTGACCAGAGACCACCTTCCGTAGAGTAAATACACTAAGGTAAGGGGGGTCACTAATATAGGAGGGGGGAACCTTTATATCAGTGCCCCCTTACATCAGCAACCCCCCGCACTCGTGGAGGACCGGATCTTCTCTGTGATTTCCGCAAACTGGGCATGGGCAGTTCTAACCCGTCACTCTCCACAATTTTTTACTGGGGTTGCTAGGCAGCCGGTGGGGCCCCCCAGGCAAGCGGGGCCCCCGGGCAACTGCCCAGTGTGCCCAATGGAAAAGATGGCCCTGCATACAGGGCTGTGACTTCTGAGTAGGAGTGAGATACTGATTATTGCCCAGCATCCAAGGTTTCCTGGGAGACAGCTGGATTGCAGCTAAGGCTAAGTGTGGAGAAGCCACACTGAGCACAAGGAACACTGCCGCGTTATGATGAGACAGATACAGAAATGTCTGGCATAGAAAAGGGTGAATTATCACTTTGTGTTTGATATTTATTCTATTTGGCTCATCATCCGTTTGTTTATTTTCAGCTGTCAGCCAGGGAATCTCCCACCCAGTAGCTGAAATGGGCTGGAAATGAGTCATTGGTTGGCCCTGGCACTGACATTTGTTTGGAGGCACAACCAAATTTTTAAGAGTGTCCATGACACTTTTAATTGCATAGCATAAAGGGAAATTCCTGCCTATATAATGCTATAAAGGTACCCGGAACACCACATTAGTGTTTGTGTAATTGTTTGGAATATATTAGATGTATTACATGGCATTATGGCTTTCAGCTGCCTTCAAAATCAAATCTTTTACTTAAAGTGGAACTTAAATGTATCTGAGCACTACAAACTGAAAACGCTAATTAATTAATTTTTAACATTCAAAGTAAACTCATTCATGTCTCCACCATGCCTTACTTATTTTGTTGGGAAACCGCTTTGAAAAACACTTACTTGCATTTCTAGCGATGGTCATCTTGAGTAAGAACAGACGATTCATGTAGCATTTATTCCCTGCCCTTGGCTCAGGCAGGAGGTGTGCCTAGATGAGAAAACCAATTCTCCCCTCCTCCATACATATTCCTGGGATGTATGACATCATTTTGGCTTAGACCAAAAACCAAAAAGCAGCTAGAGAAATGTGTGTAAAAAAGAAATAATTTAAACCAATAAATATACTATATCTTCCTATCTATTTACTAAGACTAGTAGCATAAGGATTAAAATAGTTAATATTGATTAAGAGAGTAAAGTTCTGCTTTACCAGCAACATTGCCTAAAGCCATAAAGGTAATTTTCTGAAAACATCACAAACAACCATTATATATGGCATCCTATGCTTCAACTGCCTGCCCATCATTTTGAAGTAGAATCTTAGAGGAAGTAAACCATGATGGGTTTTACTTCCTCTTGTTCCCTGCAAAGTAAAAGCATAATGGGCTAGTATGCATTGCATACTAGCCCATTATGTGCCACTTACCTGCAGAAGAGGCCTGCAATGTCACCGCTGTCCCCGCTGTGTAATCGCGTCCATCTTCAACTCCTCTTCCTTCCGGGGCCGTAGACTCCGGCTCTGCTATTGGCCGGAGTCGCGTGATGTCACTCCCGCGCATGCGCCCGGGAGCTGACGCTCATGGCACAAGCGCTATAGAAACGGCACGGATCGTGCCCTTTGTTCAGTGCGCATGCGCCGATGATGCCGATGTATATGGCGAATATCTCCCAAACCGTAGAGGTTTAGGAGATATTTCCAGTACCTACAGGTAAGCCTTATTATAGGCTTACCTGTAGGGAAAATTGGTTGTAAAGGGTTTACAACCACTTTAAAGTATATGCAAGCCCTAACTGAACAACATTTCGTTTTGCTAAAACACTTTGTATCAAGATCAATTGCCATTTTCTTCTTAATGCTTTGTTTTTTCATCCTTTTGAGCCTCTGTGCCGCTGATATAGCGGCCCTTTTGTAACCACTTCTGTCTATATGCATGCCCCTAAACAATGGCTGCATGGCAGGGTGGGTCTCCTGATGGTGGGAACAGTAGACTATGCCTTTTGAAATGTTTGCTGTAATGGTCTGCAGTGAAAGTCCATGAAACAGAGTGATAATGCAGGATGAGGTTTGTAAAACAGGTACAATATGTTGTCAACTCATAACAGAAAATTCAAACATAACCTTAATTATGGGGTCACCAGGTAATATTTTAATGAAATCTGAAAATGTTAAAAATATAGAAAAATTACTATTTAAAACTTCAGTGATTGGGTTTAAATACAGTGGGCCAGATTCACGTAGAATCGCGGCGGCGTAACTTATCCTAGATACGTTACACCGCCGCAATTTTCATCGCAAGTGCCTGATTCACTAAGCACTTGCGATGAAAACTACGCCGGCGGCCTCCGGCGCAAGGCGGGCCAATTTAAATGGGCGTGTGCCATTTAAATTAGGCGCGCTCCCGCGCCGAACCTACTGCGCATGCTCCGTTTCTTAACTCCCGCCGTGCTTTGCGCGCCGTGGCATCATTTTTTTGAACGGCGACGCGCGTAGCGTACTTTCGTATTCCCGGACGGCTTACGCAAATGACGTTAAATTTTGAATTTCGACGCGGGAACGACGGCCATACTTTAGACAGCAATACGCTTGCTGACTAAAGTTAGGGCACCAAAAAAAAGTCTAACTTTGCGACGGGAAACTAGACTAGCGGCGACGTAGCGAACGCGAAAATCCGTCGTGGATCCGCCGTAACTCCTAATTTGCATACCCGACGCTGGTTTACGACGCAAACTCCCCCCAGTGGCGGCCGCGGTACTGCATCCTAAGATCCGACAGTGTAAAACAATTACACCTGTCGGATCTTAGGGATATCTATGCGTAACTGATTCTATGAATCAGTCGCATAGATAGAAACAGAGATATGATGGCATATCAGGAGAAACGCCGTCGTATCTCATTTGTGAATCTGGCCCAGTATGCTTTAAATAGTTAGTCTTCCAGATTGATTACAATTTGGGAACCTTACAGAAAGTGCATCATTTAAGAGACATTTTTGATTGCGGGATAAATCTAGGGTTAAAAATCGAAAAACTCCCTTAGTGCGAGATCAGAAATCTGAAATTAGGTCTTGTCTGTATTTGGATAGTGGTGGAAATGCAATTATAGTTACTGTGTATTTGGGGTAATTCTTAATTAAATGAAACGTGTTCACCTGCTTATCTTTGGTATCTACAGATCAGCATTAAAAAAAAAAAAAACAGAATCATGTTGTGTGTGTGTGTGTGTGTTTTTTTTTTTTGGGGGGGGGGGTTCTTTTTGTTTTGTTTTTTAAATCTGGATGCATTTTTCATTCTTGGGTTTACTTCATATATAATCTCATGGTAACAGGTTAATATGTTGTTTTTTTGTTTTTTAATGTTTTTTTTTTTTCTTAAAAAAAAAATGCTGAGGACTGTTGAGCAAGGACTGTGTGTAGTCAATAAAAGATAAAACCTGAAAAGCAATAAATAAGACATTTTTGTATTTATTATCCTAAGGGAAACCGTTTTGGGTAACATTTTTTTTTTCTTCATACATTTTAAACTGATGCTTTAATATACAGTATATGTTCCAGGTAACTTTTTTTCATGGATATAAAAAAAAGGATGCAGAATGCACTCTGGTCTTCTGATTTCTCAAACACTATGGGAGGGAGAGAGCACATCAGAATGTGTCACCTTGTAATTTCACTTCTAATTCTAGGGAATACATTTTCACTTATGTCGCGTACAGACGGTCGTTTTTTGTGATGGAAAAAAAAAACGACGTTTTAAATCATGAAATAAAACAACGTTTTTGAAACTTAATTTTCAAAAACGACGTTGCCTAAACGTTTTTTCAAAATGCTCTAGCAAAGCGCGGTTACGTTCAGCACTCTTTTCCATTGAAGCTAGCTTCATAACTTGCTTCTGAGCATGCGCGGGTTTAAAAACGTCGTTTTGAAAGTCGTTTTGCCCACACACTATCATTTTCATTGACACAAAAAACAACGTTTTGAAAAACGACACAAAAAATTCGAGCTTGTTCGAATTTTTTTATTGTCGTTTTTCAGAAGACATAAAACAACGTTTTCCCCACACACGGTCATTTTAAATTACGTTTTCAAAAACGTCGTTTTTTTTCATCACAAAAAACGACCGGCATTAGGCTATACTGAAATTTTCAAGGAAGTGAAGGCATTTACCAAACAAATGTAGCAAATAGAACGTTATGTAGTGTAAAAGTGTACAGAGAAAATCTAATGTACACAAATAGATAGGGTCAAACAAAAAAATATCTATACCCTGCTTAAATGATCTAATAAAGGTCATTTTTTTAAGCCTAGGCAACAGGAAAAGCAGCTTTACTTGTCTGATCTCCTGCTCCCCTATACTCCTGTGATAGACTGTTCCTTCGTATCCCCTGTGAATGGTGATTCTAGCATAGGGAAAAAACTATTCAGTCTTAGGTCACTTAAGAAGACACGGGGCCACTCAATGAAGTTGGATGAGCATTTTAACCTAAAATTGCGTAAGGGGTCCTTTTACTGTTACAGGATTAAGAATTTGTGTGATTCCGAACTGGATGGACTGGTGTCTTTATTCGACCTTGCCAACTATGTAACCTTGGTGTGCTGGGGCTGCCTAACTACATGGGGGGATTTTTACTTTCCCAAAGTTCAGCTTTAACCTAAATCAGCGAATTTTAAGTTCTAATAGCTGATGAATGATGATCATAATGGTGTCTTCTCCCCCAGAAAACACATAGGGGCTGATTTACTAATGTCAATGCGCTGCGCCGGTTCATGGCTTAATTAGTACTCCGGATGAATCCTTAATTAGGCGCATGAACCGACGTAGCACAGGGCGCAATGCAAGTAATATGTAAAGTCGCTGCCGAACTCCCTATAGAAGTCTATGGGAGAAATCAAAAGTGTTCATTTTAAAGGTTAATATGCAAGTTTTGTCCTAAAAAGTGTTTGGGGACCTGAGTCCTGCCCCAGGGGACATGTATCAATGCTTTTTTTTATTTATGTTTTTATTTATGTTTCCCGCACTTAGAACTGTCCCTGCACAAAATGACATTCTGAAGGAAAAAGACATTTAAAATTCACTCGCGGCTATAATGAATTGTCGGCTCCCGGCAATTCAGAGAGGATTCATTCATAAAAAAAAATAAAAAAGCGTGGGGGTCCTCCCAAATTCCATTACCAGGCCCTTCAGGTCTGGTGTGGATTTTAAGGGGAACTCCACCCCAAATTGAAAAAAAATGGCGTGGAGTTCCCCCAAAAATCCACACCAGACCCTTATCCGAGCACGTTAACCTGGCCGGCCGCAGAAAAGAGGGGGGGACAGAGTGCGCCCCCCCCTCTCCTGAACCGTACCAGGCCACATGCCCTCAACATGGGGAGGATGTCCCCATGTTGATGGGGACAAGGGCCTCATCCCCACAACCCTTTCCCGGTGTTTGTGGGGGTCTGCGGGCAGGGGGCTTATCGAAATCTGGAAGACCCCTTTAATAAAGGGGACCCCCAGATCCCGCCCCCCCCTGTGTGAAATGGTAATGGGATACATTGTACCTCTACCATTTCACCAAAAAAAGTGTCAAAAATGTTAAAAAGGACAGTAGCCGTTTTTTGACAATTTCTTTATTAATATCTTCTTTCCGCGCTTCTTCTTCTTCTTCTTTTCTTCTTTCATTCGGGTTTCTTCGTCCATCTTCCTCTGCTTCTTTCTTGGGTCTTCTCGTCCGCATCTTGCCCGGCGTCTTCTTCCATCTTCTTCTCCTTCCGTCGGCATCTTCTTCTTCCCCAGACGCTGCGCTTGAAATTGAATTTACCGCCTGGTGCCGCTCCTGGGACCCCGCCCCCCTCTGACGCTACAGGTAAACTCATAAGAAAGTCATGTGCATCAGAGGGGGGCGGGGTCACAGAGCGTCACACGGTGGGGAATTCAATTTCCAAGCGCAGTGTCCGGGGAAGAAGAAGTCGTGCAAGATGCGGACGAGCTTCCATTTGAAGTTCCCGCTGTGTGACGCTCTGTGACCCTGCCCCCCTCAATTTCAAGCTCAGCGTCTGGGGAAGAAGATGATGCGGGACGAGAAGGCCGACGGAAGGAGAAGAAGATGGATGAAGACGCCGGGCAAGATGCGGACGAGAAGACCCAAGACAGAAGCAGAGGAAGATGGAGGAAGAAACCCGAATGAAAGAAGAAGAAGAAGCGCGGAAAGAAGATATTAATAAAGGAATTGTCAAAAACCGGCTACTGTAATTTTTAACATTTTTTACACTTTTTTTTGGTGAAATGGTAGAGGTACAATGTACCCCATTACCATTTCACACAGGGGGGGGCGGGATCTGGGGGTCCCCTTTGTTAAAGGGGTCTTCCAGATTTCGATAAGCCCCCTGCCCGCAGACCCCCACAACCACCGGGCAAGGGTTGTGGGGATGAGGCCCTTGTCCCCATCAACATGTTGAGGGCATGTGGCCTGGTACGGTTCAGGAGAGGGAGGGCCGCACTCTGTCCCCCCTCTTTTCTGCGGCCGGTGTGGATTTTTGGGGGAACTCTACGCCATTTTTTTTTATTTGGGGTGGAGTTCCCCTTAAAATCCACACCAGACCTGAAGGGCCTGGTATGGATATTTGGGGGGAACCCCCCACGTCTTTTTTTTTTTTTACGGCGGGGGTTCCCCTTAATATCCATAGCAGACCTGAAGGGCCTGGTAATTGAATTTGGGGGGATCCCCACGCATTTTTTTTTTAATGAGCAATGACTATTCTTTATAGCCATGATTACTTTTAAATTACTTTTTTTTTTTCACTTCAGAAATTACATCTTGTACGGGGACAGTTCTAAGCACGGGAAACATGCACTACTTCACAGGCATGTTATACCCCCCTCCCCCCCTGCATGAAATTTAAAGGAATATTTCACTTTTATTGTTTCACTTTAACCACTTCCATACCGAGCCTATTCTGGCACTTCTCTCCTTCATGTAAAAATTATATTTAGTTCCTGGGAAATTACTCAGGACCCCCAAACATTATATATATTTTTTTAGCAGACACCCTAGGGAATAAAGTGGCGGTCATTTTTTATTTTATTTCCAACGGTATTTGCGCAATAATTTTTCAAACGCCTTTTTTTTTGGCCGGAAAAAAAACGGTTTCATGAATTTAAAAATACCAAAGCAGTAAAGTTAGCCCAATTTTTAGGGATAATGTGAAAGATGATGTTACACCGAGTAAATAGATACCTAACTTGTCACGCTTTAATATTGCGCACACTCATGGAATGGCGCCAAACTTCGGGACTTAACAATCTCCATAGGCGACGCTTGAATTTTTTTTACAGGTTACCAGTTCAGAGTTACAGAGGAGGTCTAGTGCTAAAATTATTGCTCTCGCTCTAATGCACGCGTCAATACCTCACATGTGTGGTTTGAACGGTGTTTACATATGTGGGCGGGACTTACATGCGTGTTCGCTTCTGAGTGCGAGCTACTAGGGACAGGGGCATTTTAATTATTTTTGGTTCGGTTTTTTTTTTTTTTTTTTTTTTACGTAATATTTGTATTTTTGCACTTTTTTGTCCCTTTTTTTTTTTGGATCACTTTTATTCCTATTACAAGAAATGTAAACATCCCTTGTAATAGGACTAGTGTGTGACAGGTCCTCTTTATGGAGAGAGGCAGGGTCAATAAGACCCCACATCTGTCCTCCAGGCTGGAAAGCATGAGATGGGGAAAAAAAACACTGATCTCATCCTTTCAGCCGTGATCATGTTCGTTCAGCACAGTAGTGGATAGCAGCAAAACGGTTCGCTGGTTCGAATCCCGCCCGTGACACCATCTGCCTGGAGTTTGCATGTTCTCCCTGTGCCTGCGTGGGTTTCCTCCCACAATCTAAAAACATGCTGTAAATCGGATCCTGTCTAAATAAGCCCTAATATGCAGTAGTATATTTAGGTTTTGTGCTGCCCTAGACCTGACTAAACTTCTGCACCTCCTAATAGAAAAATGACCAACCCTTCCTGTCAAGGCCACACCCTGTTTTTTTAGGACACGCCCATAATTTTTCAGGGGACACACACACACACACACACACTAGTTCTGGGGGGGAGGGGGGTGGCACTGGATTCCCTTAAATTGCATAGTTTTTCTCTCACTTCCTGTTTGGCTATGGGGCAGGAAGTGAAAGCAAATCTCCCCAATTGGACAGGGATGGTACAAAATAAACTGACCGGGCCTATAACCCTCCCTCCCTCTATCCAAAATGAAAGAAAAAAGTGTTGATTATAGTTCTACTTTAAGCACACATTTCTGATAATTTTATTGAGAGGACTAAGAAAATATAACCATGCCAATAGGCGAGGATACAGCGTTGCTAATATGTATGAATGAGTGTTAGTGACCCCCACAAACACCACCCAATGTTAAATAAACAATTTTCTGAATTTGCAAATAAGTATCATCTGCTCATTTTTTGGGGATGTCTGCACCCCTGATAGTCACCTCCCAAATGTTGTCACTTTCTACTTCAAATTCATTCACTTCCTCTCATATAGCCAAACAGGAAGTGAGGGTAAAACTTTACTAATATCTTTTCTTGGGGACACAGATCCATCTAAATAGTTTCCCATTATGTAAATTGCACTCTAACATTTTGCAGTGTACACCCCAAATTATTAGGGATCTTGGACTTTGGGGTCCATTAACTAAAGGCAAATCCACTTTGCACTACAAGTGGACAAGCAAGGAAGAAAAAAAAAAAGGATTGGATGTTAAAACCATCAGTGCTTCCCCTCTGATTTTCAGAGACTACACTTCTACTGCAGAGTGGCTTTGCCTTTACTAAACCCCAAACTAACTAATCATTTGGGGTGTACACAGCAGAGCAATTTGCTTAATGGGGACACTAGTTAGATTGACCAAGAAAAGACATTGGTAGGGTTTTAACCTCACTTCCTGTTCAGCTGTGTGACAGGAAGTGAAGCCAATTTTAAGAAAAGGAACACAAAGTCCAACTCAAAAAACACAAGCAGGGGTTCTAACACTCACTTGGCTTCCCTCAAACACCCACAATTAGAATAGGATTGCCTTGCGCTAGATTTAAGCACAGTGCTGTAAATCAGCACTTCAAGCCTGTCCGCCAACACACCCCCACCCCCCAACAGGCCATGTTTGCAGGTTTCTCTTCATCTTGCACATGTGCTTTAAAAGACAGTCTGGACAGAAATTCTTGATAAGATAAATCCACAAAACATGTCCTGTCTGGGGTACTTGACTGAGGCTGCAGTAAAAAGGAAACAATACTTGCCGCGCTATATTTTTCCTTTCCTGGTGAATAAACATGACAGCAAACATCTCATGCATACACACCAGGAAAAGAGCTTCCAGACAAAAATCACAACTGATTGTTGTAACCAATCAGCCCTAATTCAGCTGCAACTGTCAAAAAAATATTTTTTTCCTCAGTTTAGGCCGATACGTATTCTTCTACATATTTTTGGTTAAAAAAAATCACAAAATGCGCAAAAGTTATAGCGTCTACAAAATAGGGGTTAGTTTTATGGCATTTTTATTAATATTTTTTTTTTACTAGTAATCAGCGATTTTTATTGGTACTGCGACATTATGGCGGACACATCGGACACATTTTTGGGACCATTGTCATTTTTATAACGAGGAGTGCTATAAAAATGCATTGATTACTATAAAAATGCCACTGGCAGAGAAGGGGTTAACACTAGGGGCGAGGAAGGGGTTAATTATGTTCCCTGTGTGTGTGTTCTAACTGAAGGGGGGGTGGGACTGACTAGGGAAAATGACACATCGCTATGACGATCAGGCATTTGTCCACCTGACAGGACCGGGAGCTGTGTGTTTACACACACAACTGCCGATTCTCGCTCTGGGACCAGGGGCGAGCGGGGACGCTGAAGGGGAACTCCACACCAAATAAAACCAAAAAAACGGCGTGGGTTCCCCTGCAGTGGCACATCAGACCCTTCGGTTTGGTCTGGATCGTAAGGGGGGAAAACCTACGCCGAAAAAACAGCGTGGGGTTCCCCCAAAATCCATACCAACCCTTATCCAAGCACGCAGTCTGGCCGGACAGGAATGGGGGTGGGGACGAGCGAGCGCCCCCCTCCTGAGCCGTACCGCGTGCCCTCAACATGGGGGAGTGCGCTTTGGGGCAGGGGGGGCACTGCGCCCCCCACCCCAAAGCACTCTTGTCCCCATGTCGATGGGGACAAGGGCCTCTTCCCGACAACCCTGGCCGTTGGTTGTCGAGGTATGCGGGCAGGAGGCTTATCAGAATCTGGGAGCCCCCTTTAATAAGGTGGACCCCAGACGCCGGCCCCCCACCCTATGTGAATGAGTATGGGGTAAATCGTACCCATTCACCTGGGGGGAAAATGTAAAGTGAAAAAAAAACACACCACACAGATTTTTAAAATAATTTATTAGTCAGCTGGGGGGTCTTCTGCCGGGGCCCTCCACCCCCTTTAAGCTCTTTTATATTCGGGGGGGGGCACCCGGGCTTCGTAGTTTTCTGTCGGGGGTGGACTTCTCTCCACTGTCTTCTCTGTTCCCTCTTCTGCCTGTCTCCTCCGCGGGGCCCAGGGCTTCTCTCCGCTTTCTTCTCTGTTCCCTCTTCTGCCTGTCTCCTCCGCGGGGCCCAGGGCTTCTCTGCGACCCCAACCTTTGTGACATCACATTCCCGGGGCATGATGGGAATGTGATGTCACAAAGGTTGGGGTCGCAGGGTGGCATCATCCGGTGACCACGCCCTATGCCTATATAAGTCGATGCGGTCCGCTCAGACGCCATAATAGCGGGAGAGCTTGTCGTGTCAACATCTAATGAAACAGAAGAAGGAAGAAGATAGCGGAGAGAAGCCCTGGGCCCCGCGGAGGAGACAGGCAGAAGAGGGAACAGAGAAGATAGCAGAGAGAAGCCATGGGCCCCGCAGAGGAGACAGGCAGAAGAGGGAACAGAGAACATAGCGGAGAGAAGCCCTGGGCCCCGCGGAGGAGACAGGCAGAAGAGGGAACAGAGAACACAGCGGAGAGAAGCCCACCCCCCGGCAGAAAACTACGAAGCCCGGGGCCCCGGCGGAAGGCAGCGGAGGAGTGGCGCACCCCCCGGAAGAAAATGGCGACGCCCGGATGCCCCCCCCAGAATCAAAAAGAGCTTAAAGGGGGTGGGGGCCCTGGCGGAGGACAGCAGAGAATCCCGGGGGGGTGGCGCCCCCCCGGCAGAAAACTACGAAGCCCGGGGCCCCGGCGGAAGAGAGATAACCGGGCCTACACCCCCCCTTGTAAAAGAGCTTAAAGAAGAAAGGGGGACCGGCAGAAGACCCCTCAGCTGTCTAATAAATTACTACAAAAACCTGTGGTGTTTTTTTTTTACTTTACATTTTTCCCCCAGGTGAAAGGGTAGGGGTACGATGTACCCCATACTCATTCACATAGGGTGGGGGGACAGCATCTGGGGGCCTCCTTATTGAAGGGGGCTCCCAGATTCCGATAAGCCCCCGCCCGTATACCCCGACAACCAACGGCCAGGGTTGTCGGGAAGAGGCCCTTGTCCCTATCGACATGGGGACAAGAGTGCTTTGGTGTGGGGGGGCAGTGCCCCCCTGCCCCAAAGCACACACTCCCCCATGTTGAGGGCATGCGTTCTGGTACGGCTCAGGAGGGGGGGGGGGCGCTCGCTTGTCCCCACCCCCATTCCTGTCCGGCCAGACTGCATGCTTGGATAAGGGTTTGGTCTGGATCTTGGGGGAACCCCACGCTGTTTTTTTTCAGCGTAGGTTTCCCCCTTATGATCCAGACCAAACCGAAGGGCCTGATGTGCCACTGCAGGGGAACCCGCGCCGTTTTTTTGTTTGAAATTTGGCGCGGAGTTTCCCTTCATGGTCAGCGCAAGCTGAAAACAGTTCGGCCGTTCACGTGCGCCGACTCAAGCCGTGCAAAGGCAGCTACGCCGCTTGGTATTTACCAAGATTTTCCCGGGGTAGTGAGACGGCATGCGTGAGAGGACGAAATTGCCGCGCACGCATGTGCAGTATGCAAATAAACCTCCCCGAGCGTTTAGGCGTACTTGCGGCGTGTTGCGATGTTTTCAGAAAAAGCACTTTCACTTTCAATTCGGCCCGGGAAACTTAAACAAACACATGTCACTACACTTCCCCACATCAACCCACACCCCTCCCCTAATAAACTCCCGCCCAAACGCCTTCTATTTACATTTCTAAATGCCGTACGCCAGCTCTATAGAGGCGCACCATGCGCCCTCTCCTGGGCGCACTAGGCATTATAGTAACTAAAGAAATACACTGCTCTGCTGGCGTATTTCTTTAGTAAATGACAAAAAGGCTGTTACTCCTGTCTTTGCTTCATGAGTCATGAAGCAAAGGCTTGGTAAATCAGCCCCATAGTGACTTGTTCTTCTCTTCCTCTCCTTGTTTTGTTTTGCTCCCCTCCTCATTTTTCTTTTGTTTTCCCTCTCCTACCCGCCGCCTTCTTCTTCCCCACACACTTCATTTCTAGATAAGATTCTAATGGTGCATCAAAGACTTCAATAGCATTTAAATAGATGGAAAATGGAACTTACTGAATTTTTTTTAACCACTTAAAGGAGTTCTCCATTTTCAATTCTACAAACATTTCTACAAAAAGAATAGCCATACAATCGCTGCCTCTGAAAATTCAGACACTGCCGACCAAAGTGGCACAGAGTGAGAGATGGGGAATAACCAAGCAGATGTTTATACATTTTCATTCCATCTACTGTTCTTTGTGAACTTTAAGCTGTTTACAAACAGCAAGTACAGCTAAACAAAAAATTGCAAAAAAAGATATCTCAAGCATCACATACTGGTTGGAAATAAGCATAAAAAAATATATGCAGTATAAATTGCCTGAGAAAAAACATCTTCAAAAAATGTATGGTTTAGTCCTCACCATAAAAATGTAAGTATTTAAAACAATGTACATCTTAGGTATACAGTATCTCACAAAAGTAAGTAGACCCCTCACATTTTTGTAAATATTTTATTCTATCTTTTCATGTGACAACACTGAAGAAATAAAGAGAATATTCCTGCGCTACCTGGATAATAATAAATAATTGGAACACTAGTTGCAGCAGACATCCGATTGGTCAATTCGTACCAACAATATATATATATATATATATCAAAATGTGGTGTTGCGCTCTAATGAATGATGTCTCATTACCATAAAGTGTACATCACGTGCAAAATGTCATTAAAAAAACGCATACTAAACGATTCATTATCGCATAGAATTCAACGTGCGCAGAAAATTGAAAAAATTACATCGAAAAATAAGATCAAAGTGCTAATGCTGACACCGTATAGAAATAGAGTCCAACAGTGCACATAGGTATCCAGAAAAACTTGATAGAGAACATGCAATAAATAAAGTGATGTGCTCCAAGAGACAATCTGTGAGGATACAGTCTTTCAGTGAAAAAAGTGATGTGAATCCTCTTGTACTCTGGCCAATAGCCAAGGCCGAGTCCACGTCCCTGGAAGCTAAAGGGGTTGAAGATTGACACGATTACACAGTGGTGACATCTCAGACTTCTTCTGCAGGTAAGTGGCACTGGTGCTTTTACTTTGCAGGGAACAAAGAGGAAGTAAAAACCATCAGGGTTTACTTCCTCTTTAGGATTCTAATAGCTAGATCCAGGTATAGTTAGGTCGGCGTATCAGTAGATACGCCGACCTAACTCAGAATCTGCGCCGACCTATGTTTAAGTGTATTCTCAAACAGAGATACGCTTAAACATATCTAAGATACGACGGCTTGCGCCGTCCTATCTTAGGTTGCAATATTTAGGCTGGCCGCTAGGTGGCGCTTCCATTGCGGTCGGGGTAGAATATGTAAATCAGTAGATACACCTATTCACGAACGTACGCCCGGCCGCCGCAGTACATTTACGCCGTTTACGTAACGCATTAGCAGGCCTAAAGTTATTCCATCAAATAGTTGGAATAATAATGTTAAAGTATGGCTGCCGTTCCCGCTTCGAAATTCGAAATTTTTCCGCGAATAGTGATTTACGTCGTTTACGTCCACGTCAAAATCAATAGGCCCGTGCGGTGGACTTACCTGCAATGCACACTGGGAAATGTAGGCGGCCGGCGCATGCGCAGTTAAAAAAAAACGTCAATCACATCGGGTCAAGCCTCATTATCATAAAACACGCCCCCTCAGACAAATTTGAATTAGGCGCCCTTACGCCCGCCCGCTTTAGGCGCTTTAGTACTTGAGAATCAAGTACTTGCCTCGCTAACTTACGGCGGCGTAGCCTAAACACGCTAAGCTACGCCGCCTTAAAGTTAAGGCAATCTTGCTGAATCTAGCTATAAGATTCTACTTCAAAATGATGGGCAGCTGAAGTATAGGATGCCATATATAATAGTTGTTTGTGTTGTATAAATGTGCAATGGCTCCTTACCTTACCGCTGTAAGGTAACAGCGTGATGTAAATAGTGATGATAAGTGAATCCGGTATCTTGCGGTGGCTATCGCCTAGTATTCTTCATGTACAATGGTGTCCAGGGAAACATTGATGGGGTTGGTGTCCTAATGTGCCTTGGTAACTTGATACGATCCTCATATACAGTGCTATATTGCCTCTGTGTACCCCGGTAGCAGTGGACAGCCTCTGAAATCCGTGAGCATGAAGTAAAAAGGAAAGGGGGACTCAAATAGTGAAGTATGTAAACACAGGGTAATTTATTGGGGTTACAGCTTGAAGGTACTCACATAACAAACAGGTAAAAAAACAGATATAAAACTGAGCAGCGAGCTCGTAGGCCGGCGTCACTTCCGGGTGCCTGTCTAATCCAATCCAACATGTATCGTCACGGTCACGTGACTTCAGGGAAAAATTAGGAAGTCATGTGACCGTGACGATATGCGTTGGATTGGATTAGATAGGCACCCAGAAGTGATGTCAGGTCACAAGCTCAGTGCATATTTGGAAGCTTCTGGCCGCCAACCCTTGGGTGGTCAGATTTTTCAGAGCTCTAAGGAGGCAGAGGCCAGTTCAAGGCCAACCCTTCCCCAAGCAGGACCTATCTTTGGTCTTACAGGCCCTAATGGAGCCCCCATTTGAACCTTTAGAAAATTGTTCACTAAAAGATCTTAGGCCCCAAACACACGGGAGGATTTATCCGCGGATACGGTCCAGCGGACCTTTCCACGGATAAATCCTCTCGAGGATTTCCGCGGATTTCCATCCGATGGAGTGTACTCACCATCGAATCGAAATCCGCGCCGAAATCCTCTGACGATGACGTGTCGCGCCGTCGCCACGATTATGACGCGGCGACATGCGCGACGCTGTCATATAAGGAATTCCACGCATGCGTCGAATCATTATGACGCATGCGGGGGATCCCTTCGGACGGATGGATCCGGTGAGTCTGTACAGACCAGCGGATCCATCCGTTGGGATGGATTCCAGCGGATAGATTTGATAGCATGTCATCAAATATTTATCCGCTGGAAATCCATCCCAGGGGATAAATATCCGCGGAAACAGATCCGCTGGAGTGTACACACCATAGGATCTATCCGCTGAAACCCATTCGCTGGGATTTTTCAGCGGATGGATTCTATCGTGTGTATGGGGCCTTACTTTCAAGCCATTTTTTTTTGGTTGCAGCGACAACTGGCAGGAGGGTCAGCGAAATAGAGGCCTTGTCAGTCAGACCCCCTTTTTGTGTTGTATTTCCGGACTGGGTAGTTTTCAAAATGGATCCGGCGTTCTTTCCTAAAGTGGCTTCGAAGTTTCATAGAAGCCAGGAGATAGTTTTACACACTTTCTGCCCTAATCTCTCAGGAGAAAGGGAGTTTAAATTTCACACTTTTAGATGTAACGAGATGTATCCTGCAGTACTTGGAGCTGACAAAAACAGTAAAGAAGTCAGATTCCTTGTTTATTTTTTTTTCTAAGGCAAGAAATGGGTATAAAGCGTCCCGACACTATTGCCAGATGGCTCAGGGTAACCATTGGCCAGGCCTATAGGTTATCAGGAAAATAAGTTCCTGTTGGTTAGGGATGAGCCGAACAACCTTCCGGTTCGGTTCGTAGCAGAACATGCGAACAGGCAAAAAACGTTAAAGTCTATGGACACGAACGTGAAAAATCAAAAGTGATAATTTTAAAGGTTAATATACAACACACTATAAAAAGTGTTTGGGGACCCGGGTCCTGCCCCAGGGGACATGTATCAATGCAAATATTTTTTTTAAAACCTGACGTTTTTTCGGGAGCAGTGATTTTAATGCTTAAAGTGAAACAATAAAAGTGAAATATTCCTATAAATTTCTGGGGGGTGTCTATAGTATGCCTGTAAAGTGGCACGTTTTCTCGTGTTTAGAACAGTCAAGGCGCAAAATGAAATTTCTAAAGGGAAAAAAAGTAATTTAAAACTACTCGTGGCTATAATGAATTGTCGGGTCCTGGCAATACAAATAAGTCTTTGAAAAAAACGGCATGGGTTCCCAGTCCATTACCAGGCCCTTTGGGTCTGGTATGAATATTAAGGGGAACCCCGAACCGAGGCCCTTCAGGTCTGGTATGGATATTAAGGGGAACCCTGCGGCAAAATAAAAAAAATGGCGTGTGGTCCCCCCAAAAATCCATACCAGACAAACCCTTATCCGAGCACGCAAACCTGGCAGGCCGCAGGAAAAGAGGGGGGACGAGAGAGCGGCCCCCATCCTGAACTGTACCACGCCACATGCCCTCAACATGGGGAGGATGCTTTGGGGTCTGGACCCGAATATAAGATTAAAGATGGGCACAGTGCCGGGAGATACAAGACTGAAGATGTATCACAACGCCGGGGAATTAGGCTGCAGATGGGTACCAAAGTATCCTCCCCATGTTGAGGGCATGTGGCCTGGTACGGTTCAGGCGGGCGCTCCCCCCCCTCTTTTCCTGCGGCCTGCCAGGTTGGGTGCTCAGATAAGGGTCTGGTATGGATTTTGAGGGGGGACCCCTACACCATTTAAAGAAAAATGGGGCAGGGTTTCCCTTAATATCCATACCAGACATGAAGGGCCTGGTATGGAATTAGGGGGGACCCCCACGCAATTATTATTTTTTGGTTCGCCAGTTTTTTTTTATTACTTTTATCTGTAGCCAGGACCCGTCAATTCATTATATCCACAAGTAGTTTTAAATTACTTTTTTTCCTTTAGAAATTTCATTTTGCGCAGGGACTGTTCTAAACACGGGAAAAAACACACCACTTTACAGGCATACTATAGAGACACCCCCCTGGTACAACATTTTAACCACTTACGGACCCCCCACTGTATATATACGTCCTCTTTTTAAACATGGATATCTCAGTAACGGCAGCAGCTGCTGCCACAACTGAGATATCCATGTTTTCAGCTGGCGGCCGTGTAAACGATAACGGCGGTCTCCACGGCGGATTCGCCGCGAGATCGCCGTTATCGGTGGCGGGAGAGGGCCCCCCCCCCCTCCCGCCGCTTTTCCGCGCCCTCCGCCGCTTACCGGAGCCGTCGGTAGCGGCGGAGGAGATCCGATGCTGCCGCCTGGAGAGTGAGGACTTGAGTGAGGGCAAGATGGCCCCCACCCGTCCTCATAGCTCTGCTGGGCGGAAGTGACGTCAAAACGTCAGTCCCGCCCAGCCTCTTAAAGAGACAATTTTTTTTCTGTCATTTTTTTAAATGACAAATTTTCCTTTTTTTTTTTTTTTTTTGCATTTAAGCCCAAATATGAGATCTGAGGTCTTTTTGACCCCAGATCTCATATTTAAGAGGACCTGTCATGCTTTTTTCTATTACAAGGGATGTTTACATTCCTTGTAATAGGAATAAAAGTGATCATTTTTTTTTTTTTATATTTTAGTGTAAAAAATAATAAAATCAATAAAATTAAATAAGAAAACAAAAAAAAAAAATTTTTAAAGCGCCCCGTCCTGACGAGCTCGCGCGCAGAAGCGAACGCATACGCAAGTAGCGCCCGCATATGAAAACGGTGTTCAAATCACACAAGTGAGGTATCGCCGCGATCGTTAGAGCGAGAGCAATAATTATAGCCCTAGAGCTACTCTGTAGCTCAAAAAATGCAACTTATAGAATTTTTTAAACGTCGCCTATCTAGATTTTTAAGGGTAAAAGTTTGACGCCATGCCACGAGCGGGCGCAATTTGAAAGCGTGACATGTTGGGTATCATTTTACTCGGCGTAACATTATCTTTCACAATATATAAAAAAATTGGGCCAAATTTATTGTTGTCTTATTTTTTAATTCAAAAAAGTGAATTTTTTCCAAAAAAAGTGCGCTTGTAAGACTGCTGCGCAAATACGGTGTGACAAAAAGTATTGCAATGACCGCCATTTTATTCTCTAGGGTGTTAGAAAAAAAAATATATAATGTTTGGGGGTTTTAAGTAATTTTCTAGCAGAAAAAAATGTTTTAGTCTTGCAAACACCAAATCTGAAAAACACCTGAGGTCTTTAAGTGGTTAAAGGAATATTTCACTTTTATTGTTTCACTTTAAGCATTATTAAAATCACTGTTCCCGGAAAAACTGCAGTTTTTAACCGCTTCAATACAGGGCATTTTCACCCCCTTCCTGCCCTGACCAATTTTTATTTTTCACCGCTGTCGCAGGTCATGCAACATTTTTTTCCCCCACAAATACAGCTTTCGTTTGGTGGTATTTGATCACCTCTGAATTTTTTTTTTTGTGCTATGTTATAGCATCTACAAAATAAGGGATAGATTTATGGCATTTTTTTTTTTTTTTACTAGTAAGGGCGGCGATCTGCTATTTTTATTGTGACCGTGACATTGCAACGGACACATCGGACACTTTTGACATGTTTTTGGGACCATTCACATTTATACAGCGATTAGTGCCATAAAACTGCACTGATTACTGTGTAAATGTGACGGGCAGGGAAGCGGTTAACACTCGATTCATGGCCATCCCCTCATGATCGCTCCTGGCGATTTAGATGCTTCCTCTGTCTGAATTGTAAACAGGAAGTGATGTCACTCTCCTCAAGGCGGTCTTTTCGTTCGGAGCTCGAGGCTAGAAGACATCAATAGTGAGTTGCACTACACTAACACCAGCACACAAATCACCCCCTGCACCCCCAGTCAAAGTGTCAGTGGTAATTTTTTTACTGATTACTGCATACAGTGTCATTTGTGACTGTAAAGAGTGTCAGGGATATTAGTGTTAGGACCCATTAGGTCCAGGGTACCCCCCTAACCCCCCATAATAAAGGTTTAACCCCTTGATCGCCCCCCCCCCCTGAGTGCCCCCTAGTTAACCCTTTCACCAGTGATCACTGTATAAGTGTTACAGGTGACGCTGGTTAGTTAGTTTGCTTTTTTAGCGTCAGGGCACCCACCATTTATTACCCAATAAAGGTTTAACCCCCTGATTGCCCGGCGTGTGATTTTAGCGTCAAAAAGGGTCTACGTCGCCTCAGGCATCATCAGGTTAGTGCCAATAGCGCTAACACCCATGCACGCAGCATACACTTCCCTTAATGGTATAGTATCTGAACAGATCAATATCTGATCTGATCAGATCTATACTAGCCTCCCCAGCAGTTCAGGGTTCCCAAAAACGCATTGTTAGCGGGATCAGCCCAGATACCTGCTGATAAGGTGAAATTATCTACGCAAAATGGAAAGAAATGGCTTCTTCCCCCCCTACAAGTGTCCTAGAGTAGGACAATGGTGATAAAGACGAATATGTATTAGGGGTAGTGGCGCTGCCTGTATGGCTGTAAAAACGCCAGTACCTTACAGTACACTGGGTGACGTGACACCTCACGCCTGGTGTGCCGTGTGAAAATTGTGCGGCCCTTAGGCTGTGTGTCAGACCTAACTTCCCACACCCTAAAAATAAGACGTGTATAAAGTAAATAGGGCCAAATCCACAGAAGAGATACTCCGGCGTAAGCCGTCGTATCTCTGGTTCTAACTTTGGAACTGATCCTCAGAAGCAGTTTTCCTAAGTTAGGCAGAAGATCCGACATCTGTAAGGGACTTACACTGCCGGATCTTAGGATGCAGTACCGCATCCGCCACTGGGGGCATTTCGAGTCGAAATGCCTCTGCTAGTATGCAAATTAGCACTTAGGGCGATCCTCAAAGCTTTTGTGCCTAGTTTTTTCGCCGTAAGTGTTAGTTTGCCTGGTGTAAAACTAGGGCTGCTTTTACAAAGTGTAAAGTTAGTCACACCTTGTAAAGGCCCATTCAAGCGACGGCATTTGGTATGCATTCCCGAGGGAGAACTCCACGGCAATTTGTAAATTCCAAACCGGCATGGGTTCCCCCCCAGGAGCATACCAGGCCCGTAGGTCTGTTATGGGTTGTAAGGAGACCCCCCCTCCGCCGAAAAATTGACGTAGGGGGTCCCCCTACAATCCATACCAGACCCGTATCCAAAGCACGCTACCCGGCCGGTCAGGAATGGGAGTGGGGACGAGCGAGCGTCCCCCCCCCCTCCTGAGCCGTGCCAGGCCGCATGCCCTCAACATGGGGGGGTTGGGTGCTCTGGGGCAGGGGGGCGCACTGCGGGCCCCCCACCCCAGAGCACCCTGTCCCCATGTTGATGAGGACAGGACCTCTTCCCGACAACCCTTGCCATTGGTTGTCGGGGTATGCGGGCGGGGGCTTATCGGAATCTGGGAGTCCCCTCAAATAAGGGGGCCCCCAGATACCGGCCCCCCACCCTAAGTGAATGGATATGGGGTACATCGTACCCCTATCCATTCACCTGTAGGCAAAAAGTAAAAGTTAATAAACACACAACACAAGGCTTTTTAAAATATTTTATTATTCTGCTCCGGATGCCCCCCCTGTCTTCGTTATTAGCTCAATTACCAGGGGGGGCTTCTTCTTCCACTCTCCGGGGGTCTTCTTCCACTCTCCGGGGGTCTTCTCCGCTCTCCGGGGGGGGTTTCTTCTTCCGCTCTCCGGGGGGGGGCTTCTCCGCTCTCCGGTGGGCTTCTTCCATCTTCTCCCCTCTTCCGCTCTTGACTCGGCGAACCCCGGTTCTTCTGCAGCTCTCCGGTGCCTTCTTCTTCAGCGCTGGCTGCCTGCTATGTTTGTGTGTTAGCTCAATTAGTAACAGGCAGCCGGCGCGGTCTTCTGTGACGTCATCTTCTCTTCTGTTCTTCTCCCCTCTTCCGATGTTGCCTCGTCGCCTGTTGTCGCTGTAATGATGGAAGCGCGCCTTGCATCACATTTATATAGGCATCACCGTCCCATCATGCTCCGGTAGGTACCCACGTGGTGGGTGCACGTGGGTAGGCACCCACCACGTGGGTACCTGCCGGAGCATGATGGGACGGTGATGCCTATATAAATGGGATGCAAGGCGCGCTTCCATCATTACAGCGACAACAGGCGACGAGGCAACATCGGAAGAAAGGAAGAGAAGACCCTGACGCCACAGAAGACCGCGCCGGCTGCCTGTTAGTAATTGAGCTAACACACAAACATAGCAGGCAGCCAGCGCTGAAGAAGAAGGCACCGGAGAGCTGCAGAAGAACCGGGGTTCGCCGAGTCAAGAGCGGAAGAGGGGAGAAGATGGAAGAAGCCCACCGGAGAGCGGAGAAGCCCCCCCCCCGGAGAGCGGAAGAAGAAACCCCCCCCGGAGAGCGTAGAAGACCCCCGGAGAGTGGAAGAAGAAGCCCCCCCTGGTAATTGAGCTAATAACGAAGACAGGGGGGGCATCCGGAGCAGAATAATAAAATATTTTAAAAAGCCTTGTGTTGTGTGTTTATTAACTTTTACTTTTTGCCTACAGGTGAATGGATAGGGGTACGATGTACCCCATATCCATTCACTTAGGGTGGGGGGCCGGTATCTGGGGGCCCCCTTATTTGAGGGGACTCCCAGATTCCGATAAGCCCCCGCCCGCATACCCCGACAACCAATGTCAAGGGTTGTCGGGAAGAGGTCCTGTCCTCATCAACATGGGGACAGGGTGCTCTGGGGTGGGGGGGCCCGCAGTGCGCCCCCCTGCCCCAGAGCACCCAACCCCCCCATGTTGAGGGCATGCGGCCTGGCACGGCTCAGGAGGGGGGGGACGCTCGCTCGTCCCCACTCCCATTCCTGACCGGCCGGGTAGCGTGCTTTGGATACGGGTCTGGTATGGATTGTAGGGGGACCCCCTACGTCGATTTTGCGGCGGAGGGGGGTCTCCTTACAACCCATAACAGACCTAAGGGCCTGGTATGCTCCTGGGGGGGGAACCCATGCCGTTTTTTTCGTTGAAAATTGGCATGGAGTTCTCCCTCTCAGGAATGCATGCCGAGCGACGCTGTCATTTTTTTTGTACATTAAGGGCCAGATTCTCAAAGGCGTTACGACGGCGCAACACCATTAGCGCCGTCGTAACACCTCATCTGGCCCCGGGTATCTATGCGACTGATTCTCAGAATCAGTTGCGCATAGGTACCCATTAGATCTGACATGCGTAAGGCTGTTACGCTGTCAGATCTTAAAAGTAATTTTTTTTCCCGCCGCTAGGTGTCGCATCGTCGCTTTTCCCCGTCGTCTATGCAAATGAGGTAAGTACGGCGATTCCCGAACATACGCGAGGTCGACGCAGCGAATTAACGTCGTTTGCGTAGCGTACCCGACGCGTAAGGTTGCCCCTGCTAATTAGCAGGCGCAACCAATGTTAACGATGGCCGTCGTTCCCGCGTCGAATTCAATAAAAAAATTACGTCGTTTGCGTAAGATGTCCGTGAATGGCGCTGGACGCCATTTACGTATACATCTAGGCAAATGACGTCGGGGCGACGTCATTTAGCGCAATGCACGTCGGGTAATTTACCCGACGGAGCATGCGCAGTACGCTCGGCGCGGGAGCGCGCCTAATTTAAATGGTGCCCGCCCCATTTGAATTGGGCGGGCTTGCGACGAGCAATCTAACGCTACACCGCCGCAAGTTTACAGGTAAGTGTTCTGAGAATCAGGATGTAAACCTGTAGACCTGCGGCGGTGTAACGTAGATCTCATATATTACGCTGCCCAGGAGCAGCGCGAATGTATGAGAATCTGGCCCTATTTGTTTTCCCGGCGCGTCTTTTTTTCACCCGTCGCAACTTTAGTGTCCCGTCGCAATCCACAAAGCCGCCCGGCGTCAATTACGTTCGCGCGATGCACGTCGGGAAAATGACGTCACACGCATGCGCAGTACGGCCGGCGCGGGAGCGCGCCTCATTTAAATTGTAAACGCCCCCCGGAGAGGAGGAACGCCTTACGACGGCGGCACTTAACTTACACGGCTTGAAATTTTTACGTAAGTGCTTTGTGGATCAGGCACTTAGGTAAAAACTTTAAGTCAGTGTAACTTAACTGCTGAAAGTTAAGTTACGCCGCCTGGCTGAGGATTTGGCCCATAGTGAGTAGATGATCTGATGTCCAAACAATACTACAAGATGCTTCTGAAAAGTGATCCAAAAGAGGGTCGCCTATCAGAGGCTACCAATCCCAATTCTACAAGTTAGGTCAACCAGCCTCAGTCTCTCCTGGGCCGTTTAATAGTGTTAAAATGCAAAGTGCTACTATGTGGAACACTTCCTTCGCTAATGTGCGCATAAAAAAGTATAATCAGCAAATGTGAAGTCCTAAAGCCAGAACAAGTGCTATATAAATACTATCCAAAAAACAATCCTTCCTACTAGTGTATAATTTATAATAATTTGTGCCATATAGTAATAAAGTTCATCAGAGTCCCCAATGCGCTGTCCCACTGTCAAGGGGCCATGAAATTACTCCACTCTCCAGGACAGTTAGAATAAATGAGCGCTAGCAGCAGTCAGACATAGAGAAACCAAAACAATGCAGTAGATGATCCCAGCAGGCTGTAAATAAAGTGACTTGTGTGACGAAAATCCTAGCTGGTCGATCTTCAGATTGAAATGAGGTGACTTAGAGTGCTCCCCCTTATGAGTCCCTACTCACTGGACGTAGATACCCCTACAGGGACAAAGGGCACATCAGGGGGATGGATGGACTACTCCACTGTCTGTCGGTCTCGTCCCTCAGCCGCCACGCCTCCAAGATTTCCAATCCTCACTCAAAACAGCCAGTATCCGTTTCAGCTCCTCACAGGAAGTAAGTAAAAAAAAATGCTTCCATAGTGTAAAAAGTTTTTATTAAAATGAAAAAGGTACTTAAAAAAGGTTGCTTGCATATGTAGACATGCACTGTGCAAGCCGACCCACAGTATAAAAAATCATCAGAAAAGCTAGCACCTGCTTTTTGCCCCTCCGCCCAGCCCAGCCCACCCAACCAAGTGCATTATCAATCGATCACTGTCACTTACAAAACACTAAACACATAACTGCAGCATCCGCATAGTCAGGCCTGATCGCTAGCAGTTTTTTTGGTAGCATTTGATACAGTTGCTGACAGTCAGATGTTTTTTTACATTTGAATCTTACAAGTGTACCAGTAAATTTAGAGCCCAAAATGACAAATTGAAGGTACACTAGTGAAGAGTAGGGATGAGCTTCGTGTTCGATACGAACACGATTCGATTCGAACAAAACGGGTCGTTCGCGCCAAATTCGAGTGACGCAAAACGGCCCATAATTCACTGCGACTAGGTGCGCTGATGTGTATGATGTATGTCCCGCATGCTTGGCCAATCACAGCGCGCAAAAAACGAAGAGCCATAATTGGCCAAAGCCCCGTTAAAGGGGCCGGTGTAAGCGCGCGTAATTCAAATGATCCAGTAGGGGGCGTGGTTCATTTAAATTAGGTGTGTTCCCGCGCCGAACGTACTGTGCAAGCGTCGTCCCTAAATTTTCCCGACGTGCATTGCGGTAAATTATGTCGCAAGGACGTCATTGGTTTCGACGTGAACGTAAATGGCGTCCAGCGCCAATTACGGACGACTTACGCGAACGACGGAAAATTTTGAAATCGCGACGCGGGAACGACGTCAATACTTAACATTGGCTGCGCCTCCTAATAGCAGGAGCAGCCTTACGGCGAAAACGACGTACGCAACCGATGTAAAAAACGAGCGCCGGCCGCACGTACTTTTGTGAATCGGCGTAAGTATGCAATTTGCATACTCTACGCTGACAACTACGGGTGCGCCACCTAGCGGCCAGCATCAGAATGCACCCTAAGATACGACGGCATAAGAGACTTATGCCAGCCGTATCTTAGGCTACAGTCGGCGTATCTAGCTTTCTGAATACAGAAAGTAGATACGCCGGCGCTACTTAGCAATTACGCTGCGTATCTATGGATACGCAGGCGTAATTTCTCTCTGAATCTACCCCAGAGAGATTATCTTTTTAGATAGATAGAGCAGGGTAGTCAGTTTAGCTTGAAATACAGGGGCAGATCCACAAAGCAGATGCGCCGACTTAACTCGAGATACGCGGCGTAATTGAAATTTGCGCCGCGCGTATTTTTGCGTTGATCTTCTTTTGTATCCCACCGGGGGTCCTCGTCTCCCCCCCCCGCCGCATTGATCTGATCCGTTATTTTTTGGATGATCGACTTCCTCTGGGCCGGGGAGGTGTTCCGGCTCTCAGGGCCATGTAAATAACGCCCATATTGGACGATGGCCCAAGCAAGTATCTGCTTCTCTACGACAGAAAAATTTTACTTCCTGCGCTTGGGTGCCATCACAGCCACCACTCAGCACCAACAAAAAACAAACACAACAAACAAACAAAAATACTCACAGAAGAAACAAACAAAAATACTCACAGAAGAAACAAACAAAAATACTCACAGAAGAAACAAACAAAAATACTCACAGAAGAAACAAACAAAAATACTCACAGAAGAAACAAACAAAAATACTCACAGAAGAAACACACTCAAAAATCAAAACACACAAGCAGACAGCTACTACAAATTCAAAAACAAACACGCAAAAAACAAACAGAAAATACACTCAGAAAAAAAACAATCAGAAAATACACTTAGGAAAAAAAACTACAACTACACTCTACTACTCCTCCAAAACATTTATCTCACACACAACTCACCAACACACACCAACAAACGACAGAGCAGAAGCAACTTGCTCTAGGAAGGGTAACACAGGGATATACTTTTGCAAGGGAAGTGTGTTTGTCTGGGGCTATTTATACATAGGGCGATCCTCAAACTAAGTATGCTTGGCCTTTTTCCTATCTCACTGATTGCGCCAAGCAAAGTTCTGCACATGCCCAGTGAGGAGCAGATTCGTGCGCGCATGCGCAGTACGGCCGGCCCTTCATTTGCATGGGGTCACGGCTCATTACAATGAAGCACGCCCACTTCCTTCCCACTTGCAATAACCCCGCCTTACGTCTCGGAATTTAAGTTACACTTGCGCAATTTTGGACGCAAATGCGCTGTGGATACGGCACTTACGACACAAAATTAGGGCGCCGTAACTTAAATGACATAAGTTTTGAGTAACTTAATTTGCGCCGCTGTTTGTTGATCTGGCCCACAGTGTGTAGAGAATATATATACATCCCTAGGAGTTGTACATATATTTATACACTGTATAGCTTAGCTAGATCTGCTATTAGTATTTGTCAGGCAGGAGATTTTGCATAGCTGCAGTGCTCTAACGTGTTGTATTGCCTGCCTGTGTGCTGTGTAGTTTACACCTAAACGTACTGGGTGTTACTGCACGTGTCCTGTTTATTTGCACCTAAGCGCCTTTGCTTTAAGTGCACGTTTGCTGTTGAATCGCACGTAAACGCATTTACTGTAAGTTCACGTTTTCTGTTGAATCGCAAGTGAACACATTTACTGTAAGTTCACGTTTGCTGTTGAATCGCACGTAAACACATTTACTGTAAGTGCACGTTTGGTGTTTAATCGCACTTAAGCGCATTTACTGTAAGTTCACGTTTGCTGTTGAATCACGCGTCAAAGCATTTACTGTAAGTGCACGTGTCCTGTTTATTTGCACCTAAGCGCATTTACTGTAAGTGCAAGTTTGCTCTTTAATAGCACGTAAGCGCATTTACTGTAAGTGCACGTCAAAGCATATACTGTAAGTGCACGTGTCCTGTTTATTTGCAATTAAGCGCATTTACTGTAAGTGCAAGTTTGCTCTTTAATCGCACGTAAACGCATTTACTGCAAGTGCACGTTTGCTGTTTGATCGCACGTAAACGCATTTACTGTAAGTGCAAGTTTGCTCTTTAATAGCACGTCAAAGCATTTACTGTAAGTGCACTTGTCCAGTTTATTTGCACCTAAGCGCATTTACTGTAAGTGCAAGTTTGCTCTTTAATAGCATGTCAAAGCATTTACTGTAAGTGCACGTGTCCTGTTTATTTGCAACTAAGCGCATTTACTGTAAGTGCAAGTTTGCTCTTTAATCGCACGTAAGCGCAGGGCCGGATTAACAATGGGGCTGATGGAGCTGCAGCTCCAGGCCCCTTTCTCAAGATAGGCCCATTTGCCCAAAAAAAAAAAAAAAAATATTTTTTTTTTTTTTTTTTTTTAAGATTTTTTTTTTTTTTAAGATCGAATTTGGGGGGTTGTAGCTCGATGACCAGAGGTCACAGAAACCCCACATTTAAGGGTAGGCATGGGAAGAGCTACCCCACAACTGGTTAAAATATGGGACGGCTATCATTTATGGTTCCGGAGATACGGGCCTGCTTGCACAGCCTGTCAGAAGCTACATTCAGAGCGGCCAATATAAATACAAGCTGACACACTACAGCAGACTGATAGGATCACAGTGCTTATAATAATTATTTGTATATTACTCATGGTAATTAACCCCTTGCCACCCAGGCCAATTCTGACACTTCTCTACTACATGTAAAAATCATCATTTGTTTTTTGCTAGAAAATTACTCTATGGTGGTCTTTGCACTTTTTATGTTGCAGGGTACAGAGCTGCACGATTCTGGCTAAAATGAGAATTGCAATTTTTTTGCTTAGAAGAGAGATCACGATTCTCTCACGATTGTTGCGGCGTAACATCATCTTTCACTTCAAAACAAAAAAACAAAAAAAAATGGGCTAACTTCACTGTTTTGTTTTTATGGTTTTTATTATTCATTGAAGTGGGAAAATGCAGTGTGACATAAAATATTGCAGCAATTGCCATTGTATTCCCTAGAGTCTCTGCTAAAATATATATAATGTTTGGCAGTTCCAAGTAATTTTCTAGCAAATAATATTGCTTTTTAACTTAAGAAACAAGTGTTGGACTTTAAGTGGTTAAATTTAGTTACAATGTTAGTTAGTTACAATGTTTCATTTTGTTTACAAACTTGGCAGACTGCCCGGATTTGTTCTTTACACACAGAAGTGTATCCCTTTGATCTAAGAAGGAAGTGTCAGTTACAATGTTTCCTGTTAAAAACTTGGCAGACTGCCCAGATATTTTCTTTTGACAGCTGAAAGTCTCTCCACTTGTTATATGAAAGAATCAGCAAACTCTGCATTGAAGATCGTCAGGGGGGTTGAATCGAGATCACGATTTTTTTAACGATTAATTGTGCAGCTCTAGCACGGTATTTGCGCAGCAATTTTTCAAACATGTTTTTTTGGAAAAAAATGTTTCATTCATTAAAAAAACAGTTAGTTAAGTTAGCACAATTTTTTTTGGTATCCTAAGCGATGCTTTACATTTTTTTAGGTTACATGTTTAGAGTTACAGAGGAGGTCTAGTACTAGAATTATTGTTCTCGCTCTAACGATCGTGGCGTATGTAACCTGTGTGTATCTAGCTCTGATACTACCAGTGCCTACCCAGCCACTGACTAGTATCTCTCCCCAGCCTGTCCCCACACACCCACTCACATGCTGACCTGTGGATGGGGGAATGACTCCTGCAGTGTTATTGTGTTCTGCCAGTGCGTACAATGATCAGTGTTGCTAACTAGAGCTGGCAGCACTGATTGTTTTAAGAAAAAAAAAACAGGCTGGTTGTACTCAAGTTGATTAATAGATTGACTTGTGTAAAACCAGCTAGCCCATACATAGATTGACTATGGCTGGTCTCTGCATAATTGGCGTAATTTCAATCCATGTATGACCCGCTTAACCACTACTCAGTCCCTAAATATCCTTCCACTCCTGTACATAGTGCTCACTGTCATACTCTCCACACTCCTCTCCTGCACATAGTGCCCACTGTCATACTCTCCTATACATAGTACCCACTGTTATACCCTACACATTCCTCTCCTGTACATAGTGCCCACTGTCATACCCTCCACACTCCTCTCCTATACATAGCGCCCACTGTCATACCCTTCACAATCCTCTCCTATACATAGCGCCCACTGTCATACCCTTCACACTCCTCTCCTGTACATAGTGCCTGCTGTCATACACTTCTCTCCTGTACTTAATGCCCACTGTCGCACCCTCCACACTCCTCTCCTGTACATACTGCTCACTGTCATACCCTCCACACTCCTCTCCTATACATAGTGCCCACTGTCATACCCTCCACACTCCTCTCCTATACATAGTGTTCACTGTCATACCCTCCACACTCCTCTCCTATACATAGAGCCCACTATCATACCGTCTACATTCCTCTCCTGTACATACTGCCCACTGTCATACCCTCCACACTCCTCTCCTATACATAGAGCCCACTATCATACCGTCTACATTCCTCTCCTGTACATACTGCCCACTGTCATACCCTCCACACTCCTCTCCTGTACATACTGCCCCATCATACCCTCCACACTTCTCTCTGGTACGTACTACCCTCTGTCATACCCCCTCACTCTTCCTGTACATACTGCCCATTGTCATACCCTTCACACTCCTCTCCTGTACATAGTGCTTTTTTCTGTACCCTTTGTACTCCTCTCCTGTACATAGTGCCCACTGTTAGACCCTCCACATTCCTCTCCCTCACCTGCACATACTTCCCACTTATATACCGTCCATACTCCTCCCCTATGTCGCTTACCCACAAAAACAGTTCTTTAAAATTATACTGAATATCCTCAATGTTACCAGCTCTAGAATGGACACACTTTTGTTAGTTCAACTAAAGGAAATATCAGTTCTCATATTTGTTCTGCCCCATTATTAGTACTCATTTAATTTTGTGATTACTACTGTGATGTATAGAGGAACATCGGGGATCTCAGCTACTCTAAATATAGCACTTATATAAAAAAGTGGCCCTGAAAATATTTTTTAAATGTTGGCAACTGTGCACTTAGGCACTGCCCAAGGGCCACCGTACACCGGGTCAGTAGGGGGCCCCATGAGAGGCTCCTGGGATCCTGTGATAATAAAGCGGTAGTAAACTTTCCCTGGGGTAGGTTATGCCACAACGTACAAGTATGCACAGCATCTTAGCACATTAGTGTACATTTAAATGTTCAGACTGAGCCCTCCAGTGCTGCGATGAATCAGGCGGGGCCTGGACACTTCCATCTTCACCCGGTCTTCCTTCTGGGTTCTGTGCCTTTGGTCACTTGCCTTGGCTGGGCTGCGTTCATGTCATTCCCACGCATTTATTTATTATTTATTACACCCCATTCACATTTCCGCAACAAAACGCCCGACGCCGGCCGAGGGGAGAATTCCCATTGCTGTCTATGAGATGGTTCACATCTTATAGACGCCGTACACCTGCGGCATAAAAAAAAGCCCCAGGCCCTTTTTTTCAGGCAGCATTGGCGTTCGGCCATACAAAACAATAGGAAGGATTTGTAAAAAAAAAGGTATACTATTCTCGGCAAAATACGCCGCGTACGTGGCGTTACTTGTCGCGGAGGTGTGAATGCTGCCTAAAAGGCCCCACCAAAATCCTCAGAACCAGGCCCATGATGTTCTTAATCTGGCCCTGCGTAAGCGCATTTACTGTAAGTGCACGTTTGCTGTTTAATCACACGTAAATGCATTTACTGTAAGTGCAAGTTTGCTCTTTAATAGCACGTCAAAGCATTTACTGTAAGTGCACGTGTCCTGTTTATTTGCAACTAAGCGCATTTACTGTAAGTGCAACTATGCTCTTTAATCGCACGTAAGCGCATTTACTGTAAGTGCACGTTTGGTGTTTAATCGCACTTAAACGCATTTACTGTAAGTTCACGTTTGCTGTTGAATCGCACGTAAACGCATTTACTGTAAATGCACGTTTGGTGTTTAATCGCACTTAAACGCATTTACTGTAAGTTCACGTTTGCTGTTGAATCACATGTGAACGCATTTACTGTAAGTGCACGTTTGGTGTTTAATCGCACTTAAACGCATTTACTGTAAGTTCACGTTTGCTGTTGAATCACATGTGAACGCATTTACTGTAAGTTCACGTTTGCTGTTGAATCGCAAGTGAACGCATTTACTGTAAGTGCACGTTTGGTGTTTAATCGCACTTAAACGCATTTACTGTAAGTTCCCGTCTGCTGTTGAATCGCACGTAAACGCATTTACTGTAAGTGCACGTTTGGTGTTTAATCGCACTTAAACGCATTTACTGTAAGTTCACGTTTGCTGTTGAATTGCACGTAAACGCATTTACTGTAAGTGCACGTTTGGTGTTTAATCGCACGTCAAAGCATTTACTGTAAGTGCACGTGTCCTGTTTATTTGCACCTAAGCGCATTTACTGTAAGTGCAAGTTTGCTCTTTAATAGCACGTAAGCGCATTTACTGTAAGTGCACGTCAAAGCATATACTGTAAGTGCACGTGTCCTGTTTATTTGCAACTATGCGCATTTACTGTAAGTGCAAGTTTGCTCTTTAATAGCACGTCAAAGCATTTACTGTAAGTGCACGTGTCCTGTTTATTTGCACCTAAGCGCATTTACTGTAAGTGCAAGTTTGCTCTTTAATAGCACATCAAAGCATTTACTGTAAGTGCACATGTCCTGTTTATTTGCACCTAAGCGCATTTACTGTAAGTGCACGTTTGCTGTTTAATCACACGTAAACGCATTTACTGTAAGTGCAAGTTTGCTCTTTAATAGCACGTCAAAGCATTTACTGTAAGTGCAAGTTTGCTCTTTAATAGCACGTAAACGCATTTACTGTAAGTGCACGTTTGCTGTTTAATCGCACGTAAACGCATTTACTGTAAGTGCAAGTTTGCTCTTTAATAGCACGTCAAAGCATTTACTGTAAGTGCACGTGTCCTGTTTATTTGCAACTAAGCGCATTTCCTGAAAGTGCAAGTTTGCTCTTTAATCGCACGTAAGCGCATTTACTGTAAGTGCACGTTTGCTGTTTAATAGCACGTCAAAGCATTTACTGTAAGTGCACGTGTCCTGTTTATTTGCACCTAAGCGCATTTACTGTAAGTGCAAGTTTGCTCTTTAATAGCACGTCAAAGCATTTACTGTAAGTGCACGTGTCCTGTTTATTTGCAACTAAACACATTTACTGTAAGTGCAAGTTTGCTCTTTAATTGCACGTAAGCGCATTTACTGTAAGTGCACGTTTGGTGTTTAATCACACTTAAACGCATTTACTGTAAGTTCATGTTTGCTGTTGAATCGCACGTCAAAGTAATTACTGTAAGTGCACGTGTCCTGTTTATTTGCACCTAAGCGCATTTACTATAAGTGCAAGTTTGCTGTTTAATCGCACGTAAACGCATTTACTGTAAGTGCAAGTTTGCTCTTCAATAGCACGTCAAATTATTTACTGTAAGTGCACGTGTCCTGTTTATTTGCACCTAAGCGCATTTACTGTAAGTGCAAGTTTGCTCTTTAATCGCACGTCAAAGCATTTACTGTAAGTGCACGTGTCCTGTTTATTTGTAACTAAGCGCATTTACTGTAAGTGCAAGTTTGCTCTTTAATCGCACGTAAGCGCATTTACTGTAAGTGCACGTTTGCTTTTTAATCGCACGTAAACGCATTTACTGTAAGTGCAAGTTTGCTCTTTATTAGCACGTCAAAGCATTTACTGTAAGTGCACGTGTCCTGTTTATTTGCAACTAAGCGCATTTACTGTAAGTGCAACTATGCTCTTTAATCGCACGTAAGCGCATTTACTGTAAGTGCACGTTTGCTGTTTAATCGCACGTAAACACATTTACTGTAAGTGCAAGTTTGCTCTTTAATAGGACGTCAAAGCATTTACTGTAAGTGCACGTGTCCTGTTTATTTGCACCTAAGCGCATTTACTGTAAGTGCACGTTTGCTCTTTAATAGCACGTCAAAGCATTTACTGTAAGTGCACGTGTCATGTTTATTTGCACCTAAGCGCATTTAATGTAAGTGCACGTTTGATGTTTAATCACACGTAAACGCAATTAACTGCAATTGCAAGTTTGCTCTTTAATAGCACGTCAAAGCATTTACTGTAAGTGCACGTGTTCTGTTTATTTGCACCTAAGCGCATTTACTGTAAGTGCACGTTTGCTGTTTAATCACACGTAAAAGCATTTACTGTAAGTGCAAGTTTGCTCTTTAAAAGCACGTCAAAGCATTTACTGTAAGTGCAAGTTTGCTCTTTAATAGCACGTAAGCGCATTTACTGTAAGTGCACGTTTGCTGTTTAATCGCACGTAAACGCATTTACTGTAAGTGCAAATTTGCTCTTTAATAGCACGTCAACGCATTTACTGTAAGTGCACGTGTCCTGTTTATTTGAACCTAAGCGCATTTACTGTAAGTGCAAGTTTGCTCTTTAATAGCACGTAAGCGCATTTACTGTAAGTGCAAGTTTGCTCTTTAATAGCACGTCAAAGCATTTACTGTAAGTGCACGTGTCCTGTTTATTTGCACCTAAGCGCATTTACTGCAAGTGCACATTTGCTGTTTAATCACACGTAAACGCATTTACTGCAAGTGCATGTTTGCTCTTTAATAGCACGTCAAAGCATTTACTGTAAGTGCACGTGTTCTGTTTATTTGCACCTAAGCGCATTTACTGTAAGTGCACGTTTGCTGTTTAATCGCACGTAAACGCATTTACTGTAAGTGCAAGTTTGCTCTTTAATAGCACGTCAAAGCATTTACTGTAGGTGCACGTGTCCTGTTTATTTGCACCTAAGCGCATTTACTGTAAGTGCACGTTTGCTGTTTAATCACACGTAAACGCATTTACTGTAAGTGCAAGTTTGCTCTTTAATAGCACTTCAAAGCATTTACTGTAAGTGCAAGTTTGCTCTTTAATAGCACGTAGGCGCATTTACTGAAGTGCACGTTTGCTGTTTAATCGCACGTAAACACATTTACTGTGAGTGCAAATTTGCTCTTTAATAGCACGTCAAAGCATTTACTGTAAGTGCACATGTCCTGTTTATTTGCACCTAAGCGCATTTACTGTAAGTGAACGTTTGCTGTTTAATCACACGTAAACGCATTTACTGCAAGTGCAAGTTTGCTCTTTAATAGCACGTAAGCGCATTTACTGTAAGTGCAAGTTTGCTCTTTAATAGCACGTCAAAGCATTTACTGTAAGTGCACGTGTCCTGTTTATTTGCACCTAAGCGCATTTACTGTAAGTGAACGTTTGCTGTTTAATCACACGTAAACGCATTTACTGCAAGTGCAAGTTTGCTCTTTAATAGCACGTCAAAGCATTTACTGTATGTGCACGTGTCCTGTTTATTTGCACCTAAGCGCATTTACTGTAAGTGCCTGTTTGCTCTTTAATAGCACGTCAAAGCATTTACTGTAAGTGCACGTGTCCTGTTTATTTGCACCTAAGCGCATTTACTGTAAGTGCAAGTTTGCTCTTTAATAGCACGTAAGCACATTTACTGTAAGTGCACGTTTGCTGTTTAATCGCACGTAAACGCATTTACTGTAAGTGCAAGTTTGCTCTTTAATAGCACGTCAAAGCATTTACTGTAAGTGCAAGTTTGCTCTTTAATAGCACGTAAGCGCATTTACTGAAGTGCAAGTTTGCTGTTTAATCGCACGTAAACACATTTACTGTGAGTGCAAATTTGCTCTTTAATAGCACGTCAAAGCATTTACTGTAAGTGCACGTTTCCTGTTTATTTGCACCTAAGCGCATTTACTGTAAGTGAACGTTTGCTGTTTAATCACACGTAAACGCATTTACTGCAAGTGCAAGTTTGCTCTTTAATAGCACGTCAAAGCATTTACTGTAAGTGCACATGTCCTGTTTATTTGCACCTAAGCGCATTTACTGTAAGTGCAAGTTTGCTCTTTAATAGCACGTAAGCACATTTACTGTAAGTGCACGTTTGCTGTTTAATCGCACGTAAACGCATTTACTGTAAGTGCAAATTTGCTCTTTAATAGCACGTAACGCATTTACTGTACGTGCACGTGTGTTGTTTATTTACACCTGAACGCATTAAAATGTCTGGAAGGACAACAAACAGAGGCAGAGAGTCACGAGGGCAAGCAGGCTCTGCATGTAGAGGCAACGCTGGTGGTGGACGTGGTGCATCCTCTTCAGCACGTGGCCGTGGCCGCTCGTCCTTTTCGGGAGCTGGCCGTGTTGAGCCCCAACATGCAGAGAAATTAGTAGAGTGGATGACCAAGCCGTCCTCATCCTCCTCATCCTCTCTCACACAGACTGATCTTAGTTTGTCTGGCAAAGCAGCTGCCAAGGCTTCCTCTTCCCTCTGCACAATGGCATCACACAATCCTTCCCTAGTCCCACCGTGTCCTCCTGAGGAGTCCCCCGAACTGTTTCAACACAGTGTTGGGTACATGCTGAATGAAGATGCGCAGCGTTTTGAAGGCTCCGATGATGGAACACACAAAGAGGAAGGCATTGATGTGAGCCCAGGAAGAGGGGGTGGCCGAGAGGGACAGCAATCTGGCAGTGATGTTCCCCCAGCTGGAGCATACTGCCAGGTTTTCGACAGTGATGAGGAGGGAGGGGATGATGAGGTCACTGACTCTACCTGGGTGCCTGATAGGAGAGAGGAGGAAGAGGAGGAGGAGGACGAGGCACAGGCACATCTCCAAAGAGGCAGGATGCCCTCCAGGGGTCAGGTTAAGGGCACACCAACTGCATTACATCGCACATCTACGCATGGCGCTGCTGTGTCTGAACGGTACAGCAAAAGTTCTTTGGTGTGGGCCTTTTTTGAAACATGTCCATCAGATCGTACCTTTGCTATTTGCAACATATGTCGCAAGCGTATCTCGTGTGGCCAAAACATCACCCGCTTGGGCACCACATGCTTGTCCAGACATATGTCGAGCTGCCATGCAGCTCGTTGGCAAGCATACCAGAAAGACCCACACCAAAAACCAAAGCGGACCTCCCCTTGCCCTTTTGTGACCTCCAACCCCACTAGACCCCCAGTCCTCTCTGAAGCCTGCACTGAAGGTGTAGAAATAGGTGTGTCACAACCTAGTAGTGGTAGTACATGCGGGCAATCTACTGATAGTACCAGACAATTTTCCCTGCCCCAGCTGCTGCAGCGCCGAAAGAAGTACGCTCCCGGCCATCCACATGCCCAACGGTTGAATGCTAGCTTAGCGAAATTGCTAGCACTTCAACTGCTACCTTTTCAGTTGGTAGATTCTGCCCCCTTCCATGAGTTTGTGGAATGTGCAGTACCTCAGTGGCAAGTACCCAAACGCCACTTTTTCTCACGGAAGGCGATTCCGGCTCTCTACCGGCATGTGGCAGGCAATGTCCATGCCTCGCTGGACAGGGCCGTCAGTGGTAAGGTGCATCTTACCGCTGACTCATGGTCCAGCAGGCATGGACAGGGACGTTACCTGTCTTTTACAGCGCATTGGGTGACTCTGCTGGCAGCTGGGAAGGATGCAGGGCAAGGTACAGTAGTTTTGGAGGTTGTTCCGCCACCACGCCTCCAAAACACTACTACTGGTTGTGACACACCTCTCTCCTCCACCCCCTCCTCTTCTTCCTCTGTGGCCTCTTCCTGTGGTGATGTTTCCTCAGAACCAGCCGTGCTCCGTAGGCGTACGAGGGGCTACGCAGGAATGCAGCCCAAGAGATGCCATGCGGTGCTAGAGCTGGTGTGCTTGGGAGACAGGAGCCACACTGGGGAAGAGGTTCTGTCAGCTCTGCAGGGGCAGGCTCAGAAGTGGTTGACGCCACGCCAGCTGAAGCCTGGAATGGTGGTCAGCGATAATGGCACCAACCTCCTCTCTGCCCTGCGACAGGGAAAACTCACCCATGTGCCCTGTTTTGCGCATGTCCTGAATTTGGTGGTGCAGCGGTTCTTGGGCAGGTACCTGAAGCAGGCCAGGAAAGTCTGTGTGCATTTCCGGAGGTCATATAATGCCACTGCTCGGCTGACAAACCTCCAAAGGGAATACAACCTGCCCAAGAACCGCCTAATCTGTGACATGCCCACCAGATGGAACTCTACGTTGGCCATGCTGCAGCTGCTGCACACACAGCAGAGGGCCATCAATGAGTACCTGTGCCAATATGGCAGCAGAACTGGGTCAGGGGAGCTTGTTTTTTTTCACCACGCCAGTGGGCCTTGATCAGGGATGCATGCACTGTCCTGTCACCATTTGAGGAGGCCACAAGGATGGTAAGCAGTGACAGTGCATGCATCAGTGAGACTGTCCCTCTTATTCACATTTTGGAGCACACGCTGCATTGAATAATGGACAGGGCCCTTGAGGCAGAACAGAGGGAGGAAGAGGAGGACTTCCTTACCTCTCAAGGCCCCCTTTATCCAGACAGTGTTCCTGCTTGCCCGCCTATCACACAGGAAGAGGAGGAGGAGGAGGAAGATTGTGTCAGCATGGAGGTGGAGCCTAGCACTCAGCCACCAGCAGCAGTCTTCAAGGGATCAATTACAGTCCCAAGGAACCCATGGACTTGTACGTGGCTGGGATGAGGTGGCTGAGGATCATGTCGTCCTCAGTGACCCAAAGGTCTCCACACCGAATGCCTCAGCAAACCTACGCTGCATGTCCTCCCTGATCCTGCAAAGCCTGAGGGAGGATCCTCGTATTCGTGCTATCAAGGAGAGGGATCATTACTGGCTGGCAACTCTCCTTGATCCACGTTACAAGAATAAGGTTGCAGACCTTATCTTGCCGGCGCAGAGGGAGCAGAAGATGAAACATCTTCGGGAGGCCTTGCAGAAAGGTCTGTGCAACGCGTTCCCAGAGACTGGGGGGTTACAAAATTCTGGTCCTGGACAACGTGTTGCTGAGGCTTCGGTCAGTCACAGAAGGAGCGGTGGAGAAGGTGGCCATCTGACCGATGCGTCCAGACAATTTTTTAGTCTGCAGCCCCAAAGTATGGCCGGTTCCAGCAACCATCGCCAGCGCCTGTTTTACATGGTGCGGGAATACCTAGGGGCAAGAAGATCAGACTTGGACACCTTTTCCACCGAAAATCCTCTGGCTTACTGGGTCTTGGGGATGGATCACTGGCCAGAGCTTGCACAGTATGCAATTGAGCTACTGGCTTGTCCTGCATCCAGCGTTCTTTCAGAACGCACATTCAGTGCTGCTGGAGGCATTGTAACCGATCACAGGGTGCGCCTCTCCACCGACTCGGTCGATCGACTGACCTTCATAAAAATGAATCAGGCTTGGATCACCACCAGCTACCAAGCACCTGATGCTGATGTAACTGAGTAATTTTTTTTAAATGTCAGATCCCTTCAAGACTGCCTATGCTGATGCTGAGTGACTATCCTGTTATGCTGAGTGAATATCCTTTTCCTCCTCAATGATCTTGCTGATAGCTTGTAAGAACATTGTTGGTTCTGGGCACCGCCACCAGTGGCTAAAGCCCAATTTTTCTGCCCCTGTTTAACAGGGGCGTGTAATTACAATTTTTGATGCAATACTTTGCAGCGGGCTCATTGCTGCGCTCCAACTAGAGTATATGTGAGGGGTTGCAGTGTTGTGGCACCAGCACCAGTGCCTAAGGCCCAATTTTTCTGCCCCTGTTCAACAGGAGCATGTAATTACAATTCTTGATCTAATATTTCACAGCAGGGCATTCCAGCGCCCACCAAGACTAACTGTCGAACACCAACACCTAGGGCCCAAATGTATGCAGAGTATATACGGCAGACCCCTACTTTCAAACATCCAACTTACAAACGACTCCTACTTGCAAACGGAAGGAGACAACAGGAAGTGAGAGGAAATCTACCCCTAGGAAGGAAAATTCTCTTCTGTAAAAGGTGTCCACTGATGCTTTATCACAAACCTTGTTTCACAAAAAAAAAAAACTTCAAAACATCATTTGTCATTGGGACAGAAAGTGAATTGCAATCTTCTGAATAGATGCAAACAGACAGCAAAACAAATGTTTACAGGGGTGATAACCCTTCTCTATGTTTTCAGAAAAGCTTAAAAAAATATTTTATGGCTGAAGCTACACAAGAAGTACCAGTTAAAAATTACAAACAGATTCTACTTAACAACAAACCTACAGTCCCTGTCTTGTTTGTGACGCCGGTATACTGCTGTTCAAAGTATATAGGGCCAAAGGGGGTTGTAATGACCTGGGGGGAGGGGGGCGGGGAAACCCATGCTATTTTTCTCAGTGATTTTCATCCATATTGCAGGGACCAAACATTACATTAAAGCCGCAAGCAGTCTTAAATTACTTTTTTCCTATAGTAATCTCATTTTGTGCAGGGACAGTTCTAAACACGTGCCACTACTATAGACACCCAGCAGGTATGATATTTAACCACTTAAGGACTGCCTACTGCACATATACGTCGGCAGAATGGCACGGCTGGGCACAAGCACGTACAGGTACGTCCTCTCCCGCGACCAGGTCCGAAGCTGCGGGACCCGATCGCTGCTGGAGTCCCGCAATCGGTCCCCGGAGCTGAAAAACGGGGAGAGCTGTGTGTAAACACAGCTTCCCCGTTCTTCACTGTGGCGCCGTCATCGATCGTGTGTTCCCTTATATAGGGAACCACAATCAATGACGTCACACCTACAGCCACCCCCCCTACAGTTAGAAACACAGATGAGGTCATAGATAACCCCTTCAGCGCCCCCTTGTGGTTAACTCCCAAACTGCAATTGTCATTTTCACAGTAAACAATGCATTTTAAATGCATTTTTTGCTGTGAAAATGACAATGGTCCCAAAAATGTGTCAAAATTGTCCGAAGTGTCTGCCATAATGTCGCAGTCACTAAAAAAATCGCTGATCGCTGCCATTAGTAGTAAAAATTATAAAAATGCAATAAAACTATCCCCTATTTTGTAAACGCTATAAATTTTGCGCAAACCAACCGATAAACACTTATTGCGATTTTTTTTACCAAAAATAGGTAGAAGAATACGTATCGGCCTAAACTGAGGAATTTTTTTTATATATATATTTTTGGGGGATATTTATTATAGCAAAAAGTTAAAAATATATATTTTTTTTTCAAAATTGTCGCTCTATTTTTGTTTATAGCGCAAAAAATAAAAACCGCAGAGGTGATCAAATACCACCAAAAGAAAGCTCTATTTGTGGGAAAAAAAGGACGCCAAATTTGTTTGGGAGCCACGTCGCACGACTGTGCAAGTTTCAGTTAAAGCGACACAGTGCCGAATCGCAAAAACTGGCCAGGCCCTTTAGCTGCCTAAAGGTCCGGGTCTTAAGTGGTTAAAGGAATTTTTCATTTTTTTTTCTTACTTTAAGCATCATTAAAATCGCTGCTCCAGAAAAAAAGACCGTTTTTAAAACTTTTTTTTCCATTGATACATGTTCCCTGGGGCAAGACCCGGGTCCCCAAAACCGTTTTCCGACAATAACTTGCATATTAGGCTTTAAAATTAGCACTTTTGAATTCAAACGTTCGAGTCCCATTGACGTCAATGGGGTTCTAAATGTTCGCGTGAACGTTCGGTCCGTTCGAAGGTTCTGGTGCGAACCGAACGGGGGGGGGGGGTGTTCGGCTCATCCCTAATATTTATCTCTTTGCCTTTTTAACACTTTCACTGTGAGCTGCATCTCCGGGTCCAGCCGGGATCACCATAGAGTCTCTGTCATCATGACTTTATCAAATCATGGCTCATTCCCGCCCCACAGTATGAAAGTATTTTTTCAATGGCAGCCATTTTTAGTGTGATTTTGGCATGAAGAGAGATAGAACAGGGCTCTGTGCAGTGCTGTTAGTGTGCTATACTGTTCTATTTTGCTTCAATTGTCAGTGTAGAATATTAGTTTAGTGTCAGTCTAGGCAGTGGCGAAGCGTCCAAAAAGGGCGCAGGTGCAACGCCCACCCTCTCCTGTCACTGCTCTAATCACCATAGATTGATTCATGCAGGAATTTTTTTTTTTTATATATATATTTTTGGGGGATATTTATTATAGCAAAAAGTAAAAAATATTGAATTTTTTTCTAAATTGTCGCTCTATTTTTGTTTATAGTGCAAAAAATAAAAACCGCAGAGGTGATCAAATACCACCAAAAGAAAGCTCTATTTGTGGGAAAAAAAGGACGCCAATTTTGTTTGGGAGCCACGTGGCAAGACTGCGCAATTGTCAGTTAAAGCGACGCAGTGCCTAATCGCAAAAACTGGCCAGGTCCTTAAGCTGCCTAAAGGTCCGGGTCTTAAGTGGTTAACTGGCTTACTGGGTCATGAGATTAGACCACTGGCCAGAACTTGCCCAGTATGCTATTGAGTTGTTGGGCTGCCCTGCATCCAGCATGCTTTCAGAACGGCATTCAGTGCTGCAGGAGGTTTCGTTACTGATCATAGAACGCGTCTACCCACAGACTCCGTAGACCGTTTTGACTTTTATAAAAATGATTCGTGCTGGATTACCAGCTATAAAACCCCTGATGCCGATGTCACTGATCAAGTCTTTTTGGGATGTGGAATCTTTGCATGACTTTGAGGGTGTTCAATCATTTCATCTGGAAGAATGTTTTTGGTATATTGGGCACAATTAACACCCAAAAAAACTATTTTCTGCACCTGTTTGACAGGTGCATATCATTGCAATTTTTTACAGCAAGGCCCATTCTTTCTTTCATCAAGAATACCTTTATAGAGTTACGGTGGGAAGGCAACACCAACACTCAAAGACCAATTTTAACGCACCCGTTACGTCTATCCAAAGTCATAGTGACACCAGAATCTATCCAAAAAATCTCTAATATTGTTCCCAGTGCACTACATTGTGGTCTCATCATACACACTGGCTCCCTAGTTGTTGCTGAGCAAAAAAAAGGCAGCTTGCAGGATTTTTAATTTTTTTTGGCTTTATAAATTCTATCATTGCTGCAGCAGATTCTAGACATGGTACAGATCTGCCACTTTACAGTTAGACTAAAGGGACCCCCCAGGCACTATATTTGAAGGAATTTTAAATTTTTAGGCTTTCACTTTAAAAATCAAAAAATCACTGCTCCTGTAAAGGCAAATATGTATTGTAAGATTGAGGTGATCAGACTCTAGCGGTAGGTGCGTTTTCCAGTGAGTACGCCAGTCCAGAACTGAGTTTTTTTTAAGGGCCTGGTAGCCCACTTTTATTTAAAAGCACAAAAGTTCACAAATACAACAGTATTTCTGCATCTTGCATACTCAACAGTTTAGCTTCCTGGCTTCCATACTTGCCATCCGGCTGTTTCAGGCCTTTAGCCTAGGCCTAAGTTCTGTTCCTCAGAACAAACAGTTTCCTAGGGATAATCTCAAACCTAGCTTTCTCCTGATAAGCGTCTTGCTGCTCAATCATCAAATGGCATCTGCCTCCTGCAGACATGCATGCTCTAGCTGCTCTCTGACTCCTATCAGAGGGATTGGGAATCAACCTGATTCCCAGGAACAGACTTCCTGTCTGTTGGGTGGGGCTCTGAGCCATGTCAGGTCAGAACTAAAAAGCCCAAGACACAGCTGTGCAATTAATGTGTCTTTCTCTCCAAAATCTGGCATAAACCAGCAATCTTTCACATAGCACAGAGTCCCACCATCACATATCCTCCCCCCCTGTTTCGAACCGGAGGGAGGAACACATAGACCCATCATCACAAATGGGACACCTCTGTGCCAGCCATTGGCTGCGTAGGCCCATTTTTTCTGGGTATGTTTCCACCAACACTTCACCGTGGCGCCTCTGTGCCAACTATCAGCAGCAGGAGTCCTAATCTGCCCAACCTTTTCTCTAAAGGGGCACTCCACCCACATCTTCTTCCAGGTGTGCTTCCATCAGCACTTCTTCCTGAACCGTGGGCTCCCACTAATCCCTCTATCCCTTCTGGCCTCAGGATCCTTCTTTTTCCTCCCACAGACCTACTCTCCTGGGACTGTTGGGGACCCACTTCCATGAAATCTGTCAGGGACTGACCTCTCCCACTACCTGACGCAACATTAACCAACGACATTTGTTTCTCAGGTTCACTAACCCCTATGTGGTTACCTTTGGCAACCAAACCATCTGAGATCAACACCACATCCTTCTGTTTAACCTCAATAGCAATGTTCCACAAGGGGTTATTCAACTCAACATTGTCATTGGGACCTCTTGTCCCCTTGTTTGCTAGGACAGTGTCTATGGAGGGACCACCTACAGGCAAGCAGTTACTCTCTATGGGACAGTCCCACAGTTTCACATCGCCCCCTGTTGTCCAACACTCCAATAGCAATTGTCCTACCAACGCACATTTTCCCACACCAATCTCTTTAACCATTTCTGTGTCCCTTGGTACCTCAACCAATACCTCTCTACAGTGCTTCTCATACACTTTTTCGTTACAGTTACCAACACTGTTATTACCTGTCAAAGTGTCTCCGGGTACCTCAAACTGCACCTCTCTGCGAGTGCAGGACCGAATTCCCACTACTGCCACGTCCATTCCGAGCCCTTACTTTACATGAGGTCTAGAGGGTGGGACAGTACGTGCGCCATGTCCCAACCACTGCTCAGCCGCACCTCGGACCGCACCAGCAGGAATACACCCCATCACATCAGCATACGGAAAGACTTCCACTGTGTCTATTATTTCTGATTCCTCTAGCAATTCCCCTGAGCACCTTCTGCACACAACTGCCACTGGAAGCACTCTCGAAGAGAACTGTGAGACAACTTTCCACAAAATTAATCAACAGTACAGCAACAAACTTTCATCAACATTGCTTAACATCGCCGGTACCACCTGTGTCCAACCGATTGGTACTACGCCGTACCATGTCGCGCCTCTGCTGTGGATACATGCAGGTGTAAATTGGACAGATTTTCACCAATTCCAACAACATCTCAGTTATTTCTAGACATGCCACATCTAAACACAGAACTCTAGGAACTTTTCCTTTACTAACGATGTGGAGGGGCTCATTTGCTAAGGCGCGAGAGACTGAGACACTTAGGCCGCGTACACACGATCGGTCAAAACAGATGAAAACGGACTGAAGGACCATTTCATCGGTCCAAACCGATCGGGTGTGGGCCCCATCGGTCAGTTATCCTTAGGTCAAAAAAAAGAGAACTTGCTTTAAAATTGAACCGATGGACGCCTAACCGATAGGTCAAAACCGATCGTTAGTATGCAAAAGCATCAGTTAAAAACCTGCGCATGCTCAGAATCAAGTCGACGCATGCTTGGAAGCATTGAACTTCGTTTTTTTCAGCATGTCGTTGTGTTTTACGTCACCGCGTTCTGACACATCAGACCATCAGTCAGCTTCATCGGTTAACCTATGACAATGGTCCCTCGGACCGTTCTCATCGGATGGACTGATCATGTGTACGCGGCCTTACAGAGACCTCTGCCTCAGAGGCAACTGACAAAACGTGCGGCTTCCCCTCAGCACTGCAAATCGCATTTGTCACACTCATCATGTGTCCCCACTGATCTGGGTAGCACACTGCAGCAAGTCCATTTTTACACCTTCTGCAGATCTCCTCACCAGACACACTGCTACTTCACTTGGATCACAAACTGCAACAGTCTTCCCATATCCCATAGCAGGTAAACCTGTCTTCATTTGAGTGCGCTGTCTCTCAGTTGCATATTTACTGGCCAACTCCCCCTGGTGGCCACAGGATGAAATCACAGCAGGCATCTCCCACTGTTTAGCACCCCCTGCAGACACAACCGAAAACTCCTTGTTGCCAGGGGTGACTGCAAACATATCTGAAAAGGAACCTTGGCCCACCGATAAAGAGTTCTGCTCAGCAACATTACCTCCAGCTGCACCCCAGGATCTAGGGCAAGAAAATATGCCATGCCCCAGCTGACCACATTCCAGGCATGGTGTTTGGCGACTTTCTCCTGTTGCTAAGGGAGATGGCACTCTCCCAACACGCAGAATTTCACTGGCATCTTTATGGGGATGGTGATATACCTCTTCCCTGTAGCTCCTCCTTCCCATTGACACATTTTCTCCTGTTGCTAACGGAAACGGTGCTCTCCGTATGTACGCGGCATAAAAAGTTATGCCGCATACACACGGTCAGTCTTTTCCACGGGCAAACCTCCGTAGGAATGTCGACCGTATATATGTGGCATTAGGAGCAAAATCGCTCCTCCGCCCCTAATGCCCCCATGCTTCGGCATATATGCTCTTTTTTTAACTGTGGTCCTCTTTAAAAAAAGATTGGACACCCCTGTCCACTGGAGTCACGGCTTTATATATCGTGGGAGCAAACGCTGTTGCTGTCAAGATAAATAAGTCCGCGCAACAGCTGAATGGCGTATCTGAAAACAGTAAAGTAAATTACATACCTGAAAAGCAAGCATGTAAAAAACATAACAACAATAAAACTTTGCAGAATAGAATACAGTAAAAAAGAGCAGAACAATAGAGAGAGAATAGAGAGGGAGAGAACAATAAAACGACAACTATTTTTGTTTTTTTTATTTTATATTTTTTTTGTGTTTTTATTTTTTACTTTTTTTTTTTAACACTTTTTTTTGGAACTGTAACTGTTCACCTTTTCGGTTCCAGGTTTGGGTCTCTCAAAATGCGATGGCATCTTGGGAGACCCTGTGTAAGTGTGCCTAGCCTGTGAAATGTTTTACCCTACGCTAATACTTCACTCGTGTGTGGAAGCGTTCAAAACTTTCACCAATACAAAGACCAGGATCGGCAGGACATTGGGGACAAAAATAACGGGTGTCACCCTAAATCCGCGCTTGGTACAGACACGACATTTTCTTTGGGGGCCTCGTTGGGTAGGGGTACTCTCGAGGGCATATGAAAAATGCCTCTCATGCAGTCGGCTTACTGCATTTGGTAGGGTATGGTGAGGTGTAGACCTGCCTGGATACAGGAGTTCTGTGATGATATCCTCCTGGAATTGAAGGAAGGATCCATTCCGTCCTGAAGCTTTGTATAAGACAAAAGCATTCAGTAAAGTCAATTGGAATAAATATAGAGACACTTTTTTGTACCAGCGTCTCGCCTTACGGGCAATATGATACAGCGCCATCAACTGGTCGTTGAGGTTCACCCCTCCCAAATTTTGGTTATATTCGTGGACACAGAGGGGTTTCTCCACAACACCAGTCGCCGTACGAATTTGTACTGTCGTGTCTGCGTGAAGGGTGGTAAGAACGAAAACATTCTTATTGTCCCGCCACTTCACAGCAAGCAAATTATTACACCTACAGCAGGCTCTCGCCCCCAGCCTAAGACGAGAATCTACAAGCCTCTGGGGAAAGCCCCGGCAAATAGATCGCACAGTGCCACATGCTCCAATCTGATGATCAAACAAGTGACTAAAAAGTGGCATGCTGCTGTAATAATTGTCCACATACAAGTGGTACCCCTTTCCAAATAAGGGTGACACCAAGTCCCACACGATCTTGTCAGCGCTCCCCATGTAATCTGGGCATCCTTCCGGCTCTACCTAACTATCTTTGCCCTCATAAACCCTAAAGCTCCATGTGTAGCCTGTTGCCCTGTCACAGAGCTTATAGAGCTTGACCCCGTATCTGGCACGCTTGCTGGGAAGGAACTGTTTGAAAGACAAGCGGACAGAAAATTTAATGAGGGACTCATCAACGCATACAACTTGCTGGGGATTAAACAAGGCTGCATAACGTTCGTTGAAATGGTTTATGAGGGGCCGAATTTTGTAGAGCCGGTCAAATTCAGGGTCTCCACACGAACGACAAAGTGCATTGTCACTGAAATGCAGGAAACGCAGGATCGCCTCGTATCGATTCCTGGCCATGTGAGCAGAGAATATGGGCATATTGTGAATTGGATGTATGGACCAATACATCCGCAACTTCGGAAATTTGTGTATGCCCATGTTGAGGGTAAGGGCCAGAGAGGTCTTAAATTCGGAAACCGTAATTGGTTTCCATTCTTTGGCAAGGAGAGACTGGGGATTAGCGGCGATGTAGCTACCAGCATATAAATTACTCCATAGAGATCCATAGAGATCTTCCGTGAAATACAGCGAATAGAAATCAAGTGACGTAAAATCAACTGTATCCACCTGGCCAGTGAATGGGGGAAGTACGGGTGCTGCAGAAGTGGTGGGGACCCAATCAGGATAGGCAAATTCTACAGGAAGGGCACTATGGGCACGACGGGCCTGTCTCTGTCTTCTTCTTGGTGGCAGCGGGACACGACTTGTGCTTGCCACCTCGCCAGCTTGAACTGCACTTATGGGACTCGCCACGTCACTAAGTGTTACTGCAGTGCTGGATGAACGACCAGGGTGTACTAGGCCGCTGGTGCTTGCCAGTTCACCAGAAGGAATAGCGGCGCTAGTACTTCACTGCTCCATACAAGGGTGATGTTGTTGCTGCTCAACAACATCAGAACGGGGTCGGGTACGCCTGGCCTTAGCAGGGACCACAACTTCATCGTCAGAGCTATCTAGCATGGAGCCACTGTCGTAAACGGGTTGGTATTCTGAGCCAGATTCTGACAGATGCGTGACCTCCTCCTCTTCACTATCTGTCATGCTCAGAATCCTGAAGGCCTCTTCACCAGTGTACATTTGCTTTGCCATTTTGGGGTCTAAATTTAGTCGTACACTGGTGATGATTCACAGGTAAAAAAAAGCACCTGATCTGTAGAAAAGCAAACGTAGAAAACGCTTAAAATAAACTGTTAGCGATTGCAGGGATCAGGCCTGTCTCTGCGAACGCTGCAGTAATGTGTCTTGTGTTTTGTAAGTGACAGTGATTGATCGATACTGCACTTGGGTGGGTTGGGCTGGGCTGGGCAGAGGGGGAAAATGCAGGTGCTAGCGGGTATCTAGGCTGATTCCGCTAACAATGCGTTTTTGGGTACCCTAAACTGCTGGGTACGCTAGTATAGATCTGATCAGATCAGGTATCGATCCGTTCAGATACTATACCACTAAGGGGGGTGTATGCTTTGCGCGTGGGTGTAAGCGTTACTGGCACTAACCTAACGCTGCCTGGGGCGACGCAGACCCTGACTGACGCTAAAATGTTATTTATATCACCTGCCAGGCGATCAGGGGGTTAAACCTTTATTGGGTTATATACGGCGGGTGCCCTGATGCTATAAACAGCAAACTAACCAACCAGCGTCAACCGTAACACTTATACGGTGATCACTGGTGAAAGGGTTAACTAGGGGGCAATCAGGGGGTTAAAACCTTTATTAGGTAATATATGGGGGTACCTGACGCTTTCTAAAAACCTGGCGGCGAACCTAAAATAACTAAATAACTAACTGGCTAACCCGCGTCACCAGTGACACCTATAGGGTGATCACTGGTGAAAGGGTTAACTCTAGGGGCAATCAGGGGTTAAAACCTTTATTTATGGGGGTACCTAACGCTATAGAAACCTGGCGGCGAACCTCAAAAAAACTAGCTACCTAGCGACAACAGTGACACTAATACAGCGATCAGAAAACCGATCGCTTAGTGACACTGGCAATAGGGGGTGAAAGGGTTAACTAGGGCGGTGATCAGGGGGTTAAACCTTTATTAGGGGGGGTAGGGGGCTACCCTGGACCTAAAGGGGCCTAAAGCTAACTGCCCTAACACTTTTTTCTGTCACAAATGACACTAAATGCAGTGAACCGAAAATAAATGATCACTGCAATCAGTGACACTGTGACAGGGGGTGATGTGCCTATGTGTGCTGTGTCAGTGTGGTGCTTGGTGCAACTCACTGTACTGATGTCTTCTCTCCTCTGGATCCGGACTGAAAAGACCGCCAGAGGAGAGATGACATCACTTCCTCCCTGCCTGTGTTTACAGTTACACAGGCAGGGCTGGGCACAGGTGGAAGCGGATTCGCTGGGAGCGATCGCGAGGGGGTGGCTAGAAACCAGCCGCCCCCTCATCCCGGATCGCTCCCACATGGTTAACGGCCGCCGTATGTACCGGAGGGGGTCCCGATCGGACCCCCGACCCCGGGAAAGGCGGGGACGTACATGTACGCCTATATGCCTGTACGTGCCATTCTGTGGACGTACATATACATGCGGCCCTAAAAATTAGATACAATGGCTTTGAAATTACAGAGCTCAGTTCTTTTAGGATCCGTGGGTGTATGCCGTCTGGTGCTGGTGCTTTATCCACCTTTATTCTGTCTAAATATTTCTGGACCATATCACTTTTGAGCCATTGTGGATCATTTGGGGCTGTGTCACTACCACCCCCATTATGGACATGAGCTCCCCCTTGCTCCTTTGTATACACAGAGCTGAAGAAAGTATTTAATAAGTTAGCCTTCTCTTTGTCCCCAGTCACCCACTGTAGATTATTTTGTAAAGGGCCTACAAGCTCAGACCTGACCTTTTTACTATTAATATATTTGAAGAATGTTTTGGGGGTTTGTCCTACTATCTTTTGCAATCTGTCATTCGTTTTAAATTTTTGCATCCTTGATTTCCTTTTTACATATTCTGTTCAATTCTTTGTAGCATTTAAACGACACTAGTGTTCCTTCATTTTTATATTTTTTTAAAAGCTCTTTTCTTATTGTTTATAGCTTTTTTAACTTTGACCGTGAGCCACATAGGTTTTATTTTTAGCCTTTTAAACTTATTGCCCATGGGAATATACTTTGCAGTGAGGTCCCAAACAGTCTTTTTGAAGAATTCCCATTTCTGTTTCATGTTTGATGATGCCAATATTCCCTCCCAGTCTAAGGCCCCGTACACACGATAGAATCTATCCGCAGATAAATCCCATCGAATGGGTTTCTGCAGATAGATTCTATGGTGTGTACACTCCGGCGGATATTTATCCGCGGATATTTCCGAATTCCAGCAGATAAATATTTGTCGACATGCACAGAATATCTATCTGCTGGAATCGGATCCCACGGATGGATCCGCTCGTCTGTACAGACTCACCGGATCCATCCGTCCAAAGGGATTCCCCGCACGCGTCGTAATGATTTGACGCATGCGTGGAATTCCTTATATGACAGCGTCGCGCCCATCGCCGCGTCATAATAGCGGCGACGGCGCGACACGTCATCGCCAGAGGATTTCAGCGCGGATTTCAATGCGATGGTGTGTACACGCCATCGCATAGAAATCTGCTGAAATCCTCGAGAGGATTTATCCGCGGATACGGTCCGCTGGACTGTATCTGCGGATAAATCCTCTCGTGTGTATGGGGCCTAAGTCCTGGAGCGCAGCCCTCATCTTTGGAAAATTTGCTCTCTTGAAGTTAAGTGTTTTTATCTTTCTCGTATGTATTTCTTGCTTACATCCAACATCAAATGAAATCATGTTATGATCACTGCTACCCAGGTGTTCCTTTATCTGAACATTAGTAATAAGCTCTGCATGGTTTGAGATTACCAGGTCAAACAGAGCATCAATCCTAGTTAGGGCCTCATTAAACTGGACCATAAAATTGTCCGGTAATAGGTTTCTAAATTGTTGCCCTTTGCAGTGTCCCAGCAGTGCCATTACTCCAGTCAATTTCTGGGTAGTTAAAATCCCCCATTATTATCACCTTCCCAGCCCTTTCCATCTGTGCAAGGAGCTGAGTCTCCACCTCCTCCTTAACATTGGGTGGTCTATAACAAACTCCAATGATTAACTTTGAGCTGCTTCCACCCATAATTCTTCAGACTCATCACACTCTCAATCAACCAGGTCCTCGTTCACGCCTGATTTGAGATCACTTCTCACAAAGAGACAGACCCCCGCCACCTTTCCTTTTTATCCTGTCTTTCCGAAAGAGTGCATAGCCAGTAATATTAATAGCCCAGTCATGTGAGGATTGAAGCCAAGTTTCAGCAATACCTATTACATCATAGCCCTCCTAATGCACCAGAGCTTTCAACTCACCTATTTTGCTTGTTAGACTTCTGGCATTGGTGAACAAACACTTTAATGTATTATTACATTTTGCTCTGGTGTTTTTCATATCATTTTTAGTAGTACAACATGGGAACTTTCTTGTCACCTGCCATAACCCTCACCCCATCTATCCCCATTCCACCCTCCATTAATGTCTGACCCCCTAACTGACCTGTCTGCCCGTTGTAATTCTAGTTCACCCTCCCCCTCAGTACTAGTTTAAATACTCCTCCAGCCTTCCCATAAACCTCTCCCCCAGCACATCAGACCCCCTTCCATTCAAGTGCAAACCGTCTTTAGCATATAGGTTGCACCCCAGTGAAAAGTCAGCCCAGTGCTCTAGAAACCCAAATCCCTCCTCCCTACCCCAGGTCTTTAGCCATGCATTCAGCTCTCTAATCTCCCCCTACCTTTCCTGTGTTGCGCATGGCACAGGCAATATTTCAGTGAAGGTCCTTCCCTTCAACTTGCAGCTTAGTTCTTTAAATTATTCTTGAGGAGCCTTCACCTTTCAGGTATACTGTTGTTGCCATATGGTTTTTGGGTAATCTAGATTAAATAGAGATATGTGGGTATATATATATATATATATATACAGTGAGGAAAATAAGTATTTGAACACCCTGCTATTTTGCAAGTTCTCCCACTTGGAAATCATGGAGGGGTCTGAAATTGTCATCGTAGGTGCATGTCCACTGTGAGAGACATAATAAAAAAAAAAAAAATCCAGAAATCACAATTTATGATTTTTTAACTATTTATTTGTATGATACAGCTGCAAATAAGTATTTGAACACCTGTCTATCAGCTAGAATTCTGACCCTCAAAGACCTGTTAGTCTGCCTTTAAAATGTCCACCTCCACTCCATTTATTATCCTAAATTAGATGCACCTGTTTGAGGTCATTAGCTGCATAAAGACACCTGTCCACCCCATACAATCAGTAAGAATCCAACTACTAACATGGCCAAGACCAAAGAGCTGTCCAAAGACACTAGAGACAAAATTGTACACCTCCACAAGGCTGGAAAGGGCTACGGGGAAATTGCCAAGCAGCTTGGTGAAAAAAGGTCCACTGTTGGAGCAATCATTAGAAAGTGGAAGAAGCTAAACATGACTGTCAATCTCCCTCGGACTGGGGCTCCATGCAAAATCTCACCTCGTGGGGTCTCAATGATCCTAACAAAGGTGAGAAATCAGCCCAGGACTACACGGGAGGAGCTGGTCAATGACCTGAAAAGAGCTGGGACCACCGTTTCCAAGGTTACTGTTGGTAATACACTAAGACGTCATGGTTTGAAATCATGCATGGCACGGAAGGTTCCCCTGCTTAAACCAGCACATGTCAAGGCCCGTCTTAAGTTTGCCAATGACCATTTGGATGATCCAGTGGAGTCATGGGAGAAAGTCATGTGGTCAGATGAGACCAAAATAGAACTTTTTGGTCATAATTCCACTAACCGTGTTTGGAGGAAGAAGAATGATGAGTACCATGCCAAGAACACCATCCCTACTGTGAAGCATGGGGGTGGTAGCATCATGCTTTGGGGGTGTTTTTCTGCACATGGGACAGGGCGACTGCACTGTATTAAGGAGAGGATGACCGGGGCCATGTATTGTGAGATTTTGGGCAACAACCTCCTTCCCTCAGTTAGAGCTTTGAAGATGGGTCGAGGCTGGGTCTTCCAACATGACAATGACCCGAAGCACACATCCAGGATAACCAAGGAGTGGCTCTGTAAGAAGCATATCAAGGTTCTGGCGTGGCCTAGCCAGTCTCCAGACCTAAACTCAATAGAGAATCTTTGGAGGGAGCTCAAACTCCGTGTTTCTCAGCGACAGCCCAGAAACCTGACTGATCTAGAGAAGATCTGTGTGGAGGAGTGGGCCAAAATCCCTCCTCCAGTGTGTGCAAACCTGGTGAAAAACTACAAGAAACGTTTGACCTCTGTAATTGCAAACAAAGGCTACTGTACCAAATATTAACATTGATTTTCTCAGGTGTTCAAATACTTATTTGCAGCTGTATCATACAAATAAATAGTTAAAAAAATCATACATTGTGATTTCTGGATTTTTTTTTTTGATTATGTCTCTCACAGTGGACATGCACCTACGATAACAATTTCAGACCCCTCCATGATTTCCAAGTGGGAGAACTTGCAAAATAGCAGGGTGTTCAAATACTTATTTTCCTCACTGTATATATGGCTGTGTCTGTGTATGAATATAAAGATATATATATTCTAATAATGAATATATTTCTCTAAGTAGAGCTGAAGACATTTCAGTCAGAGTACAGAGTATATGGTTCATTTAGCATGCTAATTCATGGCATTTAGCGTATAGCAAAGTTCATTGTTTGTTAACAGACATTGTGGAGCCAGTGAATTAAACTACCGTATGTGATGGACCCCATGCTGGGATGTTCAATCAAGATAGCCACACCCTGTTAACCTTGGGAAAATTATAGTCATCAGGATTTGCATGAAAGGGGGCTGACTTATGTAGTCAGTCCTCCAATCGTGATGCTAGCTAGGCCAACCAATGGGGCGTCAGCTTAGAAAGATATACTCCACAGCACAGATTAATGGAGTTCACTTTATGGAACCATCACTTGATGGAAGGATGTCTTGATGGAGAGTTGGCCTAAAAGGATGGGTCTTAGTACAAGGGGTAACTATGGTATAGGCATGTGATAATTACTTGTAGCAACTGCCCATGTTTGTAATCTAAGGTTTTAGAGGAATATACTCTAGATTCCTTCATGTAAATGTATGTATTTTAACCTACGGTCTTGGTTTTAGACTATAGATAGGTTCTGTGTGTTAGACTAGACTTTGTATAAGCTCTAATAAATGTGTTATGTTGAAGCTTTTGCTCTGGACATTAGAACTCTCTTATTTTAACCATATATCATATATGTGAGTTATTAAATCTTAAATATACAATTACTTAAAGCAACAGTGGCGACCACGGAAAATGTACAGACTGAAAGTATTTAATATAATAGCAGAATATTGTGTATTAGAGATTAAAGCTTAGTAGGAGGAATTCAAGTTGAGTCAACTTATCCAATCCTATCTAGGGAACATATAAGTAAATATTTTTGTTTTTTTAGTGGGTGTTAGGAGACAATATACACCACAAGTTATTTTTTTACTAAGGGATTCAAGCTGAGTCAGCTTACCCACAAGTTATTTTTAAGGTAGTAGATGAATTCAAGTTGAGTTAACTGATTCAATCTATCAGGAAAAAGTTTTTTTTGTTGTGTTTGTTTCATTAATATCCCAAAATCATAATTGATAAAGTATCTTGGATGTACCATTATAACCGGTCAATTTAATGGGGATGAGATACCGGGATAGAAACAGCTTTGACACACTGAAATAGTTGTCCATTGTTTTTTGTGGAAAAAAAAAAATGTTTATTGTTTTTTGCAAATTACACAATTTTTGCTATTAAGATTTTTTGTTTTTGTTTTTTTTTTGGGTATTCGTTTTAGCTTTTTATTTTTATGGATTGTTTTTTTTTATATACACAGAAACATGTTGGTTTTCTGTTGTCTGTAGAAAGTCACTAAAAAAGGGTGTCTAGACTTTGATGTTCAAAAAGTTCAATAAGTTTTTGTTAGTTGAATTGTATGTCCACTAACATTGAAACCAAATCTACAACATTGAAACCAAATCTACAAAAGAGTTGGTTCTAATTTGATGTTGTTTTATTTGATTTTTTTTTTTGTTATGAGGAAATTTTACAAGTAGTAATATTCTCATTGTTGTTAGTTAAAGTACAAGTCTGTGGAAGGCTTGCAACTGAAATTAATATCTTCAAAAGATTATTAGGGTAAAATAAGGTGCATTTAGCATACTGAATTTTTTTTTAAGGATAAACCCTACCAAGTACTAATAATTTAATAATCTAAGTTGGTGGGAGATTTGTCTTTGTTTTGTTTTTTTAAACTGAATTGGGTGTAGCAAATATTGGGGTAAACATAGCTGTGTTTACATTCCCATTGTGCACCTAAAGCAAACCTATTGTTCCGTGGGTGTCGATCTTAGCCCTTTTGTTTTGGTGTAGACTTCATTCTGTGAAGATAGTAGTGTTATGTTAAGACTGGTATCTGCACTCTGGGGCAAATTCTAAGTGCTAGACTTTGATAGTCTGCTCGGTGGTGTATTATTGTATCACCACTGAACTTTTAAATCATGGAGAAATTGATGGCCAGGATGGCTAAAGTTAAAAATAGCGCAGAGATAATAAGGACAATGGAGGAATCCAAAAGCCCATGGCACCATGCACAAGAGTATGTAAATATAAAACTTACAGAGAGAAAATACAGCAAACGTGAGGGTAAGACCGCACTAATTTTTGCTGCATTTTGGTTAGCCAACAATTATAGGTCATTATTATTGCAGACCATTTCTCTCAAGCAAGATCTAGAAATAGCCAAAAGTAAAATCAGTACTCCAAGTGTTTCTATGACAAATACGAATGCCAGCCACCAGCAGCCAACAATACAGGGGCTGAAGGCTGCAGACAGTAAATGTGAAAAATTATCTGCATCTTCCAGCACAGTGCAGACGGTACAATCTACACATACCATAGATTGTAATGCAACCAGTGTCAGTATTTCTAGTTGCAACAGGAAAGTACCTCCGTCTGGAGTAGGTGGTAGTGCCAACAGCTCATTGAAAGATGGGAGCTCTTTTGAAAGAACCTCCATTTCTCATACAGCAAAAGGTGTTAATCAGGTTGTAGCCATTGAATGTTCTCAGCCTAAAACCACACCAGTTGTTAAGAGACGCTTTAATACTTTGCAGAAGATAAAATGCTTCTCGTGTGGTTTATTCGGCCACATTTCCCAGTTTTGTTTATCTTCTGGGGAAAAGATATTAAAGCCAAATCAGTATACAACAAAGAGGCGTGACGTAGAAGTGTACTCACCTCGCTGGGGTGAAAAGCCTAAGAAATATGAAAATACAAATTCATACATCCCTTCCTCAAATATTAAGGCCCAAAATGAGGCTTTACAGTATGAGATCAGGCAAATGAAACAGGAAAGGGATGAGTTTGTGAAAGAATTCCAGTCCTTTAAAAGAAACATTATTGACTTGAATTTGAAAAATGGAGGGAGTAAATTTAGAAGGGTTTTAGATGTCTAGGCCATTTAGTTTCACTAGATCAAAGTTTACCAATGTACATGTAAGAATGTTGTATTGTTGGCTTTAAATAAGAAAAAAGGGGGATAAGTATTAATTGTTTTGCTGCAAGTTTTTTTTTTTCAGGGTGAATCACAGAAAGCTGTACATATGCGTAATAAAAGGTCAAGTATAGGGTTTTGTTTTTCTCTTATTCGGTCCCTTTGTATTCTCCCAATGGCCAGAAACACCTAGCAATTCATTTGCAAATTACCAAAGCTAGGGGATTCAAGCTAAACAAAGGTGTGTTTGTGTGTCATGGAATGAAAGGGTATGAATGGTCCATAATAGTTAATATGCAAATACAGTGATACCTATTATAAATAAGGTGCCAAATGTGATATTAAACAGCGCTCAAAAAAATAGGTGAAAATGTAAATCAACAAATATAATATTGGTACAGTGACATAGTGAAAAATAAATAAATAATCCACCCTCTAAGTGAGTCAATATATAAGTGTCCAAAAATCCGTGCAAAAATCGCATCAAAAAATAACAGGTTGGCAAATAAAGTCCATGAACTGTCTAAGTGAACAAAAAAATATATATAAATAGTTCATAAATGGAGAGCAAAGGAAAAGAAAAAATCCTTCCCGATCTTCAATAAGTGCTTTCACCACACCACAGTGACTGCGTGCTTCCACCACCCATCAGAAATGCAAACTCACTGCAACAAATGCCCTGACACTTTCGTGTTTAGGCACACAGGCTTGTTAACTGACCCCCTCAGTTTAGTTGATAGAACTCCTTCTTTTCATATAGAGTGGAGCATTCAGTTAAACAGATGGAGATCCGAAGCAAAAAGAAAACTCCAAGATAACAGCCATATGCAAATAAGAACAAGAGAGCACAATAGTGTGATACTGTAACACAACTTTTAATAACACACTACAAATCTCCCAAAGAATGCACTCACAAAGGTAACTCTTGTTACAAGCAGTGTATAAATCCAAAAACTGACACGGTGTAAAACAAAAAATAAAGATATCCTCCAGGTGAACTAGTGGTCACAGCGGACCAACGAATAGCCCAAGTGTTACTCACAGCCCTTGTGCAGGTGTACTGGAGCCGCTGCTTAGGTAATTGAGCTGGTGGCAGATTAGACCATTCCACGTTCAAGCTTAGAAAGTTAAGGTGTGCGGTTGTGACTTCAGTAATCACTCCCCGACATGTTTCATCGAAATGATTTCTTCATGGGGTTACTTACCAGCTGTCTAGTGCCGCTTTATATAGTTGCCAGGGTCCTCCCTCCCCCCTTGTGTTGATGCGTGCCTACTGATGTTAACAAACTGCAGCTGAGTGGACTTACGTTCCTCCCAGCCATGCTAACATGCAGCTGATCCGCTCATCCAATCAGAGCAGCATCATCGTCATGACGCTGTAGCTGGCATTCTTCCAACGTGGTGGAGGCCCTCAGTGGCGACATTGGTGTATTACACCACATCCCACTGCCTAGTATCGAATGTAATGTCTAACCCCGATGGTTAAACTGGGGTATGACACTCAACCTGCCTGCAGTGTATTCCATAATGGAGGGATGAAAACCAAATATTGCTGACTGTCAGCTTTTCGGATGTCCCTATGACCACAAGTTACCTCTAGGTATATGCATACAGAGTATAGCAGTATAAATTCAGAAACACAGAGTACATTGGCTCTCATTATTTAAGCACAAGAGCCAGCCAATTAATGGTGTGTATAGTTATGAATGACATGTATACATATATAAAATATATATTATATAGCACTCTAAAATCTACAAACACATCTCTAGACAATAAGTGTATATACAAAATATAAATGATATTTTAAAAATTGTATATAAAAGAGTTGCAGATATTGTTATCCATATTAAAAATGCATAAAAATATTAGTTAAAAGATATTAATAGGAATAAACAATATATATAAAATAATACATATATTTTTAAAAATGTTAAAATTATTTAAAAACATTATATTAAAATGAATACTGGAAAAAGATAATAAACTGGGCCATGAGTTGTAAATGACATGTGTATAAATATACGTTAGTAAAACAAATAAATGCTCTGGTTTAGACGTAAGTGGGTGTACTACATCATCCCCATATGCATGCACTCATCAAAACTCTGATCATGACGGATAGCCCAGTTGTTTGGCCCCCTTATATAAACATAGCTCATGATCATCCTATATATGTAAAAACGCATGTCTCAAATCTATTGCTCATAATTTAGGCATTGCTAATGAAGCAATTCACATCCAGTTCTATGTTTAGTCCCCTCGGAAAATGGCTTTTTAACAGGAAGATCCATTGAGTTTCGCGCTGCGACAGGTCTCTCACCCTATTTGAGCCTCTCCACGAAGGGTACACACAGTCAATACCGCAGAACTGAGCTAACGAGGGGTCTTGGTTATGTTTTTCTTTAAAGTGGACTGACACACTATGATACTCGAAGCCTTTCTTAATATTCGCAAGGTGTTCAGCCACTCGAATCCGCAATAACCGCTTGGTTCTCCCTACATAAAGTAGCCCACAGGGGCACCAGATCAGGTATACTACGTAAGAAGAGTTACACGTAATAAATTCTTTAATAGAAAAACTCTTCCCATCACTACTCATGACCTGTTGTTTACCCCTGTTACTTGTTCGTACAGTTCTACAGCAGATGCATTTCCTACAGGAGAAAAATCCTTTAAGATCTATTCTAAGGGCCTGTTGGTCTGGGGGATCTAAAATCTTACGAACCACCTTATCACCGAAATTAGGAGCCCTCCTGTAGATGAATCGTGGTTGACTCGGAAGAATTTCGGCAAGGTGTCTGTCCTTACCCAAGATGTGCCAGTGATTTTTAAAAATGGCCTCTACCTCCCTATATTGGGCATGAAACCCAGACAGGAATCCGCATTGGTGTTGATTATTGTTTGGCTCTTCTGCCTTCTTCTCCAAGCATTTATCTCTAGGGATAACAGCAATGTCTTCAATCATAGTATTCAAAGCTGGCTCATCATATCCCTTTTGAACAAATTTATTCTTGAGTATTTGTGCTTGTGAGAGATAGTCAGTGACATCTGAGCAGTTGCGTCGAACTCTTAAAAATTGCCCCTTAGTGATATTTTTAATCCACGCTGGATGGTGTCCACTATTAATGGACAGGTAACTGTTCCGATCAGTGGTTTTAAAATACACTTTAGTCTTTAATTTATTTCCTTCTCTTTGAATAGTCACATCCAAGAAATTGACAGTATTTCCACTGATCGTGTATTCCAGTTTAATATTATTGGAATTATTATTGAGTTCTCCCAGGAACTGGAGTGCTTCTTGTTGTGATCCTTCCCATATAAATAAAATATCGTCTATAAACCTCCGATAAAATAATAATTGGGGTCTCCGGTTATGAAAAACATGCCTGTCCTCCCACTCAGCCATAAACAGGTTGGCGAGGCTGGGGGCAAACTTAGCCCCCATAGCCACGCCAACCTGCTGGGAAAAGAAAGAGCCATCGAACCAGAAGTAGTTATGGGACATGCAGAATTCTAATACATGTCCCATAAATCTCTTCTGAATGTGCGATAAATCATCCCTCTTGCTAAGAGCCCAGTTCAATGCCAGTGCGGCATCATCATGCTGAATGATCGTATAAAGTGACGCCACGTCGGCTGTCACCAAAAAAATGTCTATATCAGGCTTGATGCTCACTTTGTCCAGGGACTGTAGCAGGTCAGTGGTATCTTTCAGATATGCCTTGGTGGTCCGCACACTCAATTGAAGAAACCTATCGAGATATTCTCCCAGTCTGGCTGTAACTGATCCAATCCCGTTGACTATTGGACGAGCAGGTGGAATGGTTTCATTCTTATGGATCTTCGGCAAAGTATAGATCACCGGTATCCTGCACGCTGAAGGAGCTAAGTATTTTTTCTCTTTAAGACTTAAAGCTCCAATGTGATATCCCCAATCTACCAACGCATCAAGTTGTACCTTAAAAGGTTCAGTAGGATCTGATGGTAGTTTTTTATATGTGGAGGTATCGCTCAACATATGGGATAATTGGGTACAGTAGAACTCCTTGTCCAGGACTACCACCCCTCCCCCTTTGTCCGCTGGTCGGATCACAATATCCTTCTTATCCTCCAAAGATTCAATACCCTCTTTGATGTAACGGGGGTTAACCCCTTTTTTCAGAGGTAATTCCTCAATATCTTTGAGTACCAACTGTTTGAAGACCTCAATAAAATGATTATTGGAAATCTGGGGATTGAATAATGATTTATTCTTAAGTCCACTATCTACTTTCGTTGTCACAATGGTACTATTCATAGAAGACGTTACAGGGTGGCTCAAGAAATATTTCTTTAAATTAAGAGTCCTGATGAATTTCTGTGTGTCCATGTACACATCGAATTTGTTCATCGTTTTTCTAGGGGCACATTTTAAACCCGTATTGAGGACATTGAGCTCTTTCGGGCTCAACGCTACCTTACTCAGGTTAAATATTCCTATGCTTCCACTTCCCTCATTCGTTTTCTGGGATTGTTTCCTTCGCCCTGCCCTGCATCCCCATCTTCTCTTTGATAGATTTCTGGTCCTCTTTGCGGAAATTTCGGAGTAGCATGCTTGTCTCCTCCCTTGTTGTTCCTGGTCTGTGGGTACCTCTTCGGCGTCCCGCCTCTCCCTCCCCTCCCCCGATGCCCTAAAAAAGGCTGTTGAGAGTAATAACCATTATGGTAATCCTCTGCCAAGGGTTGGAATCTGTTACCCATATGTCCATATTCAGGTCCTGGATAATATCCCAAAGGGGGCGGGTGATGGGGCCACTGTTGGTAATTCTGATGTGGGGGATAGTCCCACTGATCCTTCCTCCCATAAAATTGTGGAGTCCGAGGGGACTGATATTGGTGACCATATTGATGGCCATTTCTCTCCTGCCTTGAAGGTCCAGGTGATGCCTGTTGAGAGGCATAATGATCTTTTTTACCAATATTCGTACCAATACCTCGAGCTTGATTGGATGAGCTCTGATCAAGCTTTGGTTTTTTACTATTGGTACTTTGTTTAATAGTATCCTTCTTTGCTATGACTTCCAAGGTTCTTGATGATTGTTGTGAATCCACAATGGCTTCCTCATCCATATTATTATTGGTGATTCCTGTGCTCTGCCAAGCATAAATTTTATTATTTTTAAAATCCTCAGAATCCCTGTTAAATTTTTTAACTTTCCTTTTCTGTGTTTCTCTATCAACTTTTTCCAGTTTCTTTTTCATATTAACATTAAAATCCTTCATTAAACTGGTTTCCTTAATTGGTTCCAATTTATTCTGTAAAACCTGAATTTTTTCATTCAGTAAAGATAATTTAATTTCTTTCCTTTTAAGTACTAAATTCTGCAACTCTTTACCTACCCTATTGAAAAAATTTAACCATTCGGTCATGTACTTAGTGTCGGTTAAACCATCTTGAGGTGTCACCTCCCACCTCAAGCTTCTGAAAATAAGTCCCTCCTTGTTATAGTGCTCAAAGGTGAACACGTCCCACCAGGCTTTGACCTGTTTTTCTAACAGGTTCTCTAAGATTTTCAGAGTTCCTGGATAATCTTCCTCACACTCAGCCATTTCCTGGTTGGTGGAGAAAACTGATTCTGCATTAATCTGTCTATTCGACAGAAAACTAATGGCTTCCATAGCAGCAATGAATAAAGTTATAAATGTAGAAAAAAGGGGTGGAGATAAGGGCCGTCACAACAAGAAGCACTCCAGTTCCTGGGAGAACTCAATAATAATTCCAATAATATTAAACTGGAATACACGATCAGTGGAAATACTGTCAATTTCTTGGATGTGACTATTCAAAGAGAAGGAAATAAATTAAAGACTAAAGTGTATTTTAAAACCACTGATCGGAACAGTTACCTGTCCATTAATAGTGGACACCATCCAGCGTGGATTAAAAATATCCCTAAGGGGCAATTTTTAAGAGTTCGACGCAACTGCTCAGATGTCACTGACTATCTCTCACAAGCACAAATACTCAAGAATAAATTTGTTCAAAAGGGATATGATGAGCCAGCTTTGAATACTATGATTGAAGACATTGCTGTTATCCCTAGAGATAAATGCTTGGAGAAGAAGGCAGAAGAGCCAAACAATAATCAACACCAATGCGGATTCCTGTCTGGGTTTCATGCCCAATATAGGGAGGTAGAGGCCATTTTTAAAAATCACTGGCACATCTTGGGTAAGGACAGACACCTTGCCGAAATTCTTCCGAGTCAACCACGATTCATCTACAGGAGGGCTCCTAATTTCGGTGATAAGGTGGTTCGTAAGATTTTAGATCCCCCAGACCAACAGGCCCTTAGAATAGATCTTAAAGGATTTTTCTCCTGTAGGAAATGCATCTGCTGTAGAACTGTACGAACAAGTAACAGGGGTAAACAACAGGTCATGAGTAGTGATGGGAAGAGTTTTTCTATTAAAGAATTTATTACGTGTAACTCTTCTTACGTAGTATACCTGATCTGGTGCCCCTGTGGGCTACTTTATGTAGGGAGAACCAAGCGGTTATTGCGGATTCGAGTGGCTGAACACCTTGCGAATATTAAGAAAGGCTTCGAGTATCATAGTGTGTCAGTCCACTTTAAAGAAAAACATAACCAAGACCCCTCGTTAGCTCAGTTCTGCGGTATTGACTGTGTGTACCCTTCGTGGAGAGGCTCAAATAGGGTGAGAGACCTGTCGCAGCGCGAAACTCAATGGATCTTCCTGTTAAAAAGCCATTTTCCGAGGGGACTAAACATAGAACTGGATGTGAATTGCTTCATTAGCAATGCCTAAATTATGAGCAATAGATTTGAGACATGCGTTTTTACATATATAGGATGATCATGAGCTATGTTTATATAAGGGGGCCAAACAACTGGGCTACCCGTCATGATCAGAGTTTTGATGAGTGCATGCATATGGGGATGATGTAGTACACCCACTTACGTCTAAACCAGAGCATTTATTTGTTTTACTAACGTATATTTATACACATGTCATTTACAGCTCATGGCCCAGTTTATTATCTTTTTCCAGTATTCATTTTAATATAATGTTTTTAAATAATTTTAACATTTTTAAAAATATATGTATTATTTTATATATATTGTTTATTCCTATTAATATCTTTTAACTAATATTTTTATGCATTTTTAATATGGATAACAATATCTGCAACTCTTTTATATACAATTTTTAAAATATCATTTATATTTTGTATATACACTTATTGTCTAGAGATGTGTTTGTAGATTTTAGAGTGCTATATAATATATATTTTATATATGTATACATGTCATTCATAACTATACACACCATTAATTGGCTGGCTCTTGTGCTTAAATAATGAGAGCCAATGTACTCTGTGTTTCTGAATTTATACTGCTATACTCTGTATGCATATACCTAGAGGTAACTTGTGGTCATAGGGACATCCGAAAAGCTGACAGTCAGCAATATTTGGTTTTCATCCCTCCATTATGGAATACACTGCAGGCAGGTTGAGTGTCATACCCCAGTTTAACCATCGGGGTTAGACATTACATTCGATACTAGGCAGTGGGATGTGGTGTAATACACCGATGTCGCCACTGAGGGCCTCCACCACGTTGGAAGAATGCCAGCTACAGCGTCATGACGATGATGCTGCTCTGATTGGATGAGCGGATCAGCTGCATGTTAGCATGGCTGGGAGGAACGTAAGTCCACTCAGCTGCAGTTTGTTAACATCAGTAGGCACGCATCAACACAAGGGGGGAGGGAGGACCCTGGCAACTATATAAAGCGGCACTAGACAGCTGGTAAGTAACCCCATGAAGAAATCATTTCGATGAAACATGTCGGGGAGTGATTACTGAAGTCACAACCGCACACCTTAACTTTCTAAGCTTGAACGTGGAATGGTCTAATCTGCCACCAGCTCAATTACCTAAGCAGCGGCTCCAGTACACCTGCACAAGGGCTGTGAGTAACACTTGGGCTATTCGTTGGTCCGCTGTGACCACTAGTTCACCTGGAGGATATCTTTATTTTTTGTTTTACACCGTGTCAGTTTTTGGATTTATACACTGCTTGTAACAAGAGTTACCTTTGTGAGTGCATTCTTTGGGAGATTTGTAGTGTGTTATTAAAAGTTGTGTTACAGTATCACACTATTGTGCTCTCTTTTTCTTATTTGCATATGGCTGTTATCTTGGAGTTTTCTTTTTGCTTCGGATCTCCATCTGTTTAACTGAATGCTCCACTCTATATGAAAAGAAGGAGTTCTATCAACTAAACTGAGGGGGTCAGTTAACAAGCCTGTGTGCCTAAACACGAAAGTGTCAGGCCATTTGTTGCGGTGAGTTTGCATTTCTGATGGGTGGTGGAAGCACGCAGTCACTGTGGTGTGGTGAAAGCACTTATTGAAGATCGGGAAGGATTTTTTCTTTTCCTTTGCTCTCCATTTATGAACTATTTATATATATTTTTTTGTTCACTTAGACAGTTCATGGACTTTATTTGCCAACCTGTTATTTTTTGATGCGATTTTTGCACGGATTTTTGGACACTTATATATTGACTCACTTAGAGGGTGGATTATTTATTTATTTTTCACTATGTCACTGTACCAATATTATATTTGTTGATTTACATTTTCACCTATTTTTTTGAGCGCTGTTTAATATCACATTTGGCACCTTATTTATAATAGGTATCACTGTATTTGCATATTAACTATTTTGGATTCTATAATTTTTAAAGCAGCAGCTCTTGCATATTTATTAATTTATTCATTTATTTTATAAATATCACTAGTGTTCACATTTATTCTCCAGCTACGCGCAGTGAGGGTGGCTCACATTAGACGGCCCTTATCTCCACCCCTTTTTTCTATATGAATGGTCCATGTGTAAACAAGACGTTTTCTGTTTGTTTGATTTGATTTTTTTTTTTTTTCTGTTTTATGGAATTCATAATTGTTTTCTCTCTCTCTTCCCCAATCTCTTGTTTGTAATGAGCTCAATACTGGTACCAGTTTAAATGTATACTTTTTTCTATAACTGAAATATATTCGCGAATAAAAAACCTGTGCACAGGTACAAGATAAGTTTATTTTGTTTTTCTCTCTCCTTTCCTGGGGTTAGAGTGAAGTGTCATTCACTCTGACACTTGGAAACTACATAAAACATTATGCTGCACCTTGTGGCATATTATGGATCCAGTAGGTCCTATATTTCTCTGTTTTTTTCCTCCCAAAATTGACGCATGTGCTGGTAATATGCGTAAAGGGGGTAGGTCAGCAGGAGGTCTTCTTAGACGGTAAGTACTTACAAATCCCACCATGTTTTTCCTATAATTTTTGTTTGTTAAAATACAGATATAGGAGGGAGTCAGTTACATGGGTCACTGTACTTACGGTGGATAGACTCATTACCTCCGCTGGCAAGCATATACTGTCAGTTAGCCCATAAACCTCCTCAGAAGAGGTACAGTAAGATGTTATTAATGGTTTGGACTTTTGTATTTTAGGAAGAAATACACACATGGACAGAGGATCGAAACCAAGACTGATCAAAATACTGTGAAACACAGAGGACCTTAAAACATCGTTTTTTTTAATGTTTGTTTTAAGGACAATCCTTGAATAGAATTAATTAGAGTCAGGCCCAACTAAATTCTAAAATATATTTAAATTTTTTTTAGTGGTCTGTTTCATTAAACAGGGCCGGGTCTCTTTCTCTCTCTGATACCACTTCCTGTGGCCTGTGGGGCTGGAAAATTGATTTTCACTGAGAATCAATTAATATGGTAATCACTACAGAGAGGACATTTTATTTTTTATTGTTTACTTGTTTATTTTTTTTTTTTATTATTTTGTTTTTTGGTTTAACAAAATACATATTCAATGCTCTTTAACAATACAAAGGTTGGGGCAGCATTGAATCTGAATTTTTTTTTTTTACTTTTTTTATATATACCTTTTTAGGTGTACTTTTTATTTCCTCCTTTTTCTTCTAAGGAAAACTATTTTTCTTCATTTCCTATATCACTTTATTTTTGGGTGATTCTGGAGGTCGCTATGGTGAAAAAAAAAAAAAAAAAAGAGGGGAGTAGGGGTAACATTATATGGACAACATTTAGAACAGTTAAACTCTTTTGACACTGGATAAATGTTTTATATAAATGTGTGACATTGTAGCTATTACCAACTATGACAATAGTCAGCAACAGTCATATGACTAGTTTACGTGTATAGGTGACATTGTATCCTCTCTACAGTTCTAATATTGGGCAGTCATCATAGGTGGTCATGGGTAATTTTTTTTTATGTTGGTCAGTTTTCTTTTTGTGCCACAAATAAGTTTAAAAAAAAATCAATGCTTAAAGATCATATAGATATACTGGGACTGGTGAGATTCATAGTGATTGGCAAATAACAGAGTATAGTACAATTGTACTTAAGTAATTTAGTCTAATCATTCCTGAAGCCACAAGTAACTGGTAACATCACACCTATCCACATTCTGAAATCAAGTTATTTTTGTCTGCTTACATGACACTGCCTAAATCTGCACGGAGACCTCTTAAAGTGATGACCTCTTCCCTAGTCTGCTAAAGGACGGAGCTATATGCACAAAAGTGGGGCACCACCCCAGGCACCAACCCATCAGGGTTGGTATAACTGAACACAGCGTCAGTAAAAGGAGTTTGTGGTGAGTTGCGATGGCAACAAGATCCGCCTGGAAACTGGAAGGGTCACACACACACACACAGGGGCAATCCGCAGAAGGCGGGGCAGAGTTACTTGCAGGCATATGACAATGGAGGAAGAAAGATGGGGGATGGCAATCAGACTACCTGGCTGACGGGCTGAAGGTTAAATTGTTACACATGACAATGGTAAAGGGCCTCATATTAGGTCACAGTATATCTATAACAATTTTAATCAAAGGTCCTTAATACTCAGAATGACAAGATAAGCATTCATTGGAAGGCATATGTTGTAAAAGTACTCGTGTTTTTCCTTCTCTAACTTTGCCCACACTAATAAAGTACAAGCACAGAAAGCCAATAAAGGTGGTCCAAAGGCCATTACTGTATGATGTATCCAATTTCAATCACCATGGAAGGCTGTCCCAGAAGCAAGGCAAACAGGACCCGATTGACATTATGGACTTTCGCACTATTATTATTGGACGGTTGAGAACAAGGATCCTCCAGTTTTCTTCCCCCCTTAATTTTTTTTTGTATGTTTGGTATCTTATGATTTTTATTATGGACTTATTACATCCAGAACAAGTGATGACTACCAGTACTGGGATCCAAAAATATGAACTGTAGAGACGGAAAGTTTAAAAGGTTTTTTTTTTTCACAGAGGTGTATATCATTTCAGAGGGCAAGGCCAAAAAGTTTTAAATGAAAGATTACACATAAAACCATTATTGTAGGTGTGGCCGAGTCTCATATTCTCAACTGGCCACAAGGGGCCATCTGTTGCCATATGGTTTTTGGGTAATCTAGATTAAATAGAGATATGTGGGTATATATATATATATATATATATATATATATATATATATATATATATATGTATAGATATATATATGGCTGTGTCTGTGTATGAATATAAAGATATATATATTCTAATAATGAATATATTTCTCTAAGTAGAGCTGAAGACATTTCAGTCAGAGTACAGAGTATATGGTTCATTTAGCATGCTAATTCATGGCATTTAGCGTATAGCAAAGTTCATTTTTTGTTAACAGACATTGTGGAGCCAGTGAATTAAACTACCGTATGTGATGGACCCCATGCTGGGATGTTCAATCAAGATAGCCACACCCTGTTAACCTTGGGAAAATTATAGTCATCAGGATTTGCATGAAAGGGGGCTGACTTATGTAGTCAGTCCTCCAATCGTGATGCTAGCTAGGCCAACCAATGGGACGTCAGCTTAGAAAGATATACTCCACAGCACAGATTAATGGAGTTCACTTTATGGAACCATCACTTGATGGAAGGATGTCTTGATGGAGAGTTGGCCTAAAAGGATGGGTCTTAGTACAAGGGGTAACTATGGTATAGGCATGTGATAATTACTTGTAGCAACTGCCCATGTTTGTAATCTAAGGTTTTAGAGGAATATACTCTAGATTCCTTCATGTAAATGTATGTATTTTAACCTACGGTCTTGGTTTTAGACTATAGATAGGTTCTGTGTGTTAGACTAGACTTTGTATAAGCTCTAATAAATGTGTTATGTTGATGCTTTTGCTCTGGACATTAGAACTCTCTTATTTTAACCATATATCATATATGTGAGTTATTAAATCTTAAATATACAATTACTTAAAGCAACAGTGGCGACCACGGAAAATGTACAGACTGAAAGTATTTAATATAATAGCAGAATATTGTGTATTAGAGATTAAAGCTTAGTAGGAGGAATTCAAGTTGAGTCAACTTATCCAATCCTATCTAGGGAACATATAAGTAAATATTTTTGTTTTTTTAGTGGGTGTTAGGCGACAATATACACCACAAGTTATTTTTTTACTAAGGGATTCAAGCTGAGTCAGCTTACCCACAAGTTATTTTTAAGGTTAGTAGATGAATTCAAGTTGAGTCAACTGATTCAATCTATCAGGAAAAAGTTTTCCCCTCCCGTCTTTCAGGACAGCCCACAATTGAGAGATACTCCTCCTCTTCCTCTAGGAAACACTGCGCCAGCCCATAAATTTCTCACTCCCCCTGCCAGACCTCAGTATTAGTGTTTCCTCCGGTGGGGAGACACTGTGCATGGGAACCTAGGCCAATTTCAGTCAGAGGACTGAGGCCATTTCTTTTACCTTAAAGGAAGCAGAGGCTTCCAGGTGAATCCTGGTGCGGTGCAGGCCCACCATTAGCCACCCCATCCACGCCGAGCGCGGCTCCTGGTTGCGGGGGACCCCCATCTCGTCCAGCGGGGCGCAGCGAGGGAGACATCAGGGCTCGCCCTGTACTACAGGCCGCAAAAATTTTTTTTGGAACCGAGCGGGCTGGACGGCGGGTGACGTCATTTCCGGCGTAGAGCGGATGTCTCCCCTTTGAACCGCGACTTCCGGTTCCGGGTCGCGGTGCTGATAGGAGGTCCGGGCGGACGCTGGAGGGAGTCGGATCTCGCACAGGCAAAGAGAAGCTCTCAGCAAGCAGCCACCTGCGGTCATGTCGGCAGCATCTCCAGAGCCAGCCCTGACAACTGACGCTACCTCCAGCGAGCCTAAGGTAAGAGTACCCTGGGGAGGGGCGCTCTCTAGCTTAGGTTTGCCTCTCCATGTAGGGTTCAATGCATGGGGAGGCAAGCCCCCTGGGTGGCCAGGGGAGGGGGAGTCCTTAGTCCCAGGATTTATAGAGGGCTAGGTGCACTCCCAGGGTTGTAACCAAGTTTATAATTTTTGTTTAAAACTGTTGTTTCTGTCCTTTTCTGTATTTCAGAAGGCCATTGAAAGAACGGGTGGTGGAAGGCATAGCTCAAAGAGGAAGTGTGCCTCCTGTAGGGATGTCCTTCCAGAATCTTGGACTAAGGTCCTATGTAGGGATTGCATTCAATCCTTAGTCAGGGAAAATGAATTAGAACAGGAGTCAGGACTTGCAGCCTCTGTTAAAGAGCTGTCATCCACTTTCTCCTCATTCAAATCTCTGTTTGAAAGGTTACAGCCTTTGGCTGTCCCCACCCAGGTTACAACCCAGCCACAGGCTCAGGGTCCTGCTCCTGTCATACCCATTGCAACAGCTATGGCAGATGTTTCCGCAGGCCCTTCCCAAGAGGAACAGGTTCCTCCAGATAGTGCCACCTCTGATTCTCAAGAGGGGTCAGAGGGAGAGGACCAGGACGGGGAGTCCAGGAAGCCCTCTAGGTACAAATTGTCACTGGATGAGGTAAAGGACCTCTTAGGGGCAGTTTACACAACCCTTGGTATCCAAACCGACAAGAAACCTCTTACCCTCCATGATCGAATGTACAGGGGTCTGGAGGAGCAAGAGAAGAAGGTCTTCCCAGTACATGATATACTGGTTGAGACCATTAAGAAGGAGTGGCAGGATCCTGAAAGGAAACCCTTTTTTTCCAGATCCCTAAAGAGGAGATTCCCTTTCTCAGAGGATCCTTCGTCTGTTTGGAACAAGAGCCCCAAATTAGACGCCGCCTTCTCCCAAGTGTCCAGGAACACGGATTTAGCGTTTGAGGACATGGGGGTTTTGTCCGATGTTATGGACAAAAGAATGGATTCCCTATTAAAGAAATGTTGGGATTCTACTATAGGGAACCTGAAACCAGAACTTGCCGTCACGGTAATGGCTCGCAATCTGGAGCATTGGCTCTCTAAGATTCAGGAGCACATTGAAGCTGGTACGGATAAGAAAACTATTTTAGCCTCCTTCCCTACTATCCTGCAAGGGGTCGCTTATATAGCGGATGCCTCAGCGGAGTCAGTCCGCATGTCGGCCAGATCGGCTGCTCTGGCTAACTCGGCCAGAAGGGCCCTCTGGCTCAAAACTTGGACTGGCGACAGCGCCTCTAAATCCAAGTTATGTGGTATTCCCTTCACAGGTGACCTGCTTTTTGGCCCAGGCCTTGAAGCAGTACTAGACCGCACGGCGGACAAAAAGAAAGCCTTTCCTCCTAAAAGAAAAGTCACAGTACAGGCAGGAAGGGGGTTTCGTCCGCAAAAACAAAAAGGGGCCAAACCGGCAAGCCAAAAGAAGGTTTGGACCCCCAGGGGCAGAGGCAGAGGTGGAGCGATTTTTCACCCTCCTGTCCAGCCCCCTAAAAACCCATGACTCGCTAGTCAGGGTGGGAGGAAGACTGGGGACCTTTCTCCCACAATGGGAATCAATTTCCCCAAACCAGTTTGTCCTGGCGGTCATAAGAGGGGGATACCGACTGGAATTTTCATCACCTCCCCCCCAGAGATACCTAGTCACCCATCTACCCAGGGACAAGGAGAAATCCGAAGCCTTGTTGGGAGCTCTAAGGGAGCTAGAGGATCAGAGTGTCATCCTCAGAGTTCCAAGGGCAGAGGAAGGAAGGGGATTTTATTCACACATCTTTGTGGTAAAGAAGCCATCAGGGAAATACAGGTTAATCCTAAACCTAAAACCTCTGAACAGATCCATTTCATACAGGAAATTCCGCATGGAATCGATTTATACAGTCAGAGCCCTCCTTCCCCTCAATTGTTTCATGGTATCTCTGGACCTCAGAGACGCATACTTACACGTTCCGATCGCAGAGAATTCTCAGAAATATCTGCGATTGGCCGTGGACCTAGAGGGAATGATTGTACACCTCCAGTTCCAGGCTCTGCCATTCGGGCTATCCTCATCGCCCCGGATTTTTACCAAGATCCTGGCAGAACCCATAGCGTTTCTGCGACTTCAGGGAATATCCATCATAGCCTATCTGGACGACCTGCTTCTTTTCGCAGCCTCGCCAGAGCAGCTATCCAGGGACCTGGAAGTGACCAAGAAGGTTCTAACGGACCTAGGGTGGTTACTGAACCTAGAAAAGTCCAGTTTAAATCCATCCCAACGGATCACTTACCTGGGGTACCTGCTGGATTCTACTCTCGCAAGAGTGTTCCTCCCGGTAGAAAAAGTCGAGAAGTTGGACAGAGCAGTGGCTTCCCTCCAAAACAATCAACAGGTGTCACTAAGGTCCCTGATGTCAACGCTAGGTCTGTTGACATCTGCCCTCCCAGCCGTGCAGTGGGCAGGTATTCACTTTCGCCCGCTGCAGGCCTTCCTACTAAGGGTCTGGGATCACAGCCTAGAAGCCATAGACTCCTTGATTCAAGTACCACTTCAGGTAAAAAGATCCCTCTGGTGGTGGAGAAAGGCCACCAACGTAACCCAAGGACGTCTGTGGATTATCCCGGTGTCTCGGGTGGTAACCACAGACGCAAGCGGCAAGGGCTGGGGAGCGCACCTGGGATCCCTTCCAGCGCAGGGTACCTGGGGTCTCCAGGATCTGAAAAGATCTTCCAATTGGAAGGAGCTGAGGGCAGTGGGCCTAGCCCTCAGGTTCTTTCAGGAAGAACTCCAGGGGCACCACATTCAGGTGAGATCGGACAATTCATCGGCCGTAGCCTACTTAAACAAACAGGGCGGCACGAGAAGCGAAAGTTTGTCGGTCCTGACAGCAGAGATTCTGGGCTGGGCCGAGATCCACACCCTCTCCCTTTCGGCGGTCTTTCTGAGGGGAGAAAGAAACGTGACAGCAGACTTCCTCAGTCGAAGGCAGCTGAGGGAGGGCGAGTGGACCCTCAACCAGGAGGTCTTTCATCTCCTGAACAAGAGATGGGGAACTCTGGAGGTGGACCTCTTCGCCTCAAGAGAAAATGCGAAGACCCCCTGTTTCTTCTCCCTGAACAAAGGAGAAGGAGCAAGGGGAGTGGATGCCCTGTCCCAAAGCTGGAAATTCGGAAGATGCTATGCATTCCCACCTCCGGTACTTCTTCCAGCAGTACTGAGAAAATTCCAATCAGAGCACACCTCTCTAGTCCTGGTAGCTCCTTACTGGCCCAAGAGGGCATGGTTCTCAGTCC